>NW_019945946.1:8109-31029 GCF_002910315.2 Salvelinus sp. IW2-2015 | reverse complement strand
TAATGTTTGGCCCTAATAAATGAATTTTCTGTTGACAGATTGCATTTTGGTTGTTTACAGGTACTTTTACCCTCTCCAGCAATTACTTCACTTAAATGGATGGTTTAGAGTTACAAATGTTTATGCAATACTATGCAGTCATACGTATTTTACAGTACATTACTGTAATGCTAAAATAGTCATTAGATAGTTGCATACCTGTTCTCATTTCTGAAGGTTCGAATTATGGACGCCACTGTAAATCGACTCAAGTTGGGCTGGACTCTCAGTCCAGCCTCTCTCATGGTCAAACCGTGGTTGATCACATGATCAACAAGTGTTGCCCTAATCTCATCAGAGATGGCTCTCCTTCCTTCTCTTCTTTGCCCTCGTCCTCTTCTTCCTCTTCCTCTCCCTCCTACTCCTCTTGCTCTCTGTCCATTGTTGGCATCCATTGATCGAAACAGGTAATCTGACCTTTGACCTATTTATAGGCCTATACTACAGTAAAGCAGTGATTGGTTAGTGATCAGTTAAGCTATTAGTGTTTGCACATGTGAGGAGTGTGTGTGTGACCTGGTGAATAAGTGTAGCATTTTGATTGGTTGTGTTTGGAAAAGGAACGCAAGTCACTTCCTGTTAGATTTTTGTGTTTTATGCAATTGACAACTGAGTCAAAGGCTGAGAAATAGCTTATGGTTTTGGATATTTGGTGTGTAGTTTTGCACTTTGAGTGAGAGGTTTCAAAAAATCGTGTGACATGAAAGGATTTTGTGTGTAAGCAGTTGGAAAAAACTGTATTGTTAAACCAAATCTTTTTCTCTGAGCAATTGTATGTCACGCCCTGACCGTAGAGATCCTTTTTATGTCTCTATTTTGGTTGGTCAGGGCGTGAGTTTGGCTGGGCATTCTATGTCTGGTGTTCTATGTTGTCCTTGTTTTGTATTTCTGTGTGTTTGGCCTGGTATGGTTCTCAATCAGAGGCAGCTGTCTATCGTTGTCTCTGATTGAGAATCATACTTAGGTAGCCTGTTCCCACCTGTGTTTGTGGGTGGTTATTTTCTGGTTAGTGTTTGTTGCACCGGTCAGAACTGATAAAATGATAAACTTGGATTAGCTAACACAACATGGCATTGGAACACAGGAGTGATGGTTGCTGATAATGGGCCTCTGTACGCCTATGTAGATATTCCATAAAAAATCTGCCGTATCCAGCTACAATAATMATTTACAACATTAACAATGTCTACTGTCACATGTGCTTCTTCTCCGGCCTCTAGGTCACCAGGCTGCTCGTTAGGGCGCACACCTGTCACCAGCGTTATGTGCATAATGACACTCACCTTTACAACATCACCTCCTTGATTAGCTGCCCTTTATGTCACTCCCTTTGGTTTCTTCCCCAGTCGTCATTGTTGCTGTTTCATGTCGGTGCACTGTTTGTGTTTCTTGTTTTGTTCTGTTCGTTTATTAAATGTATTCACTCCCTGAACTTGCTTCCCGACTCTCAGCGTACATCGTGACATCTACACTGTATTTCTGATCAATTTGATGTTATTTTAAGAATTTGCTTTTCTTTCAAAAACTAGGACATTTCTGAGTGACCCCAAATTTCTGAACGGTAGTGTGTGTATATACAGTGGGGGGAAACAAGTATTTGATACACTGCCTATTTTGCAGGTTATCCTACTTACAAAGCATGTAGAGGTCTGTAATTTTTATCATAGGTACACTTCAACTGTGAGAGACGGAATCTAAAACAAAAATCCAGAAAATCACATTGTATGATTTTTAAGTAATTAATTAGCATTTTATTGCATGCCATAAGTATTTGATTCATCAGACAAGCAGAACTTAATATTTGGTACAGAAACCTTTGTTTGCAATTACAGAGATCATATGTTTCCTGTAGTTCTTGACCAGGTTTGCACACACTGCAGCAGGGATTTTGGCCCACCTTCTCCAGATCCTTTAGGTTTCGGGGCTGTCGCTGGCCAATACGGACTTTCAGCTCCCTCCAAAGATTTTCTATTGGGTTCAGATCTGGAGACTGGCTAGGCCACTCCAGGACCTTGAGATGCTTCTTACGGAGCCACTCCTTAGTTGCCCTGGCTGTGTGTTTCGGGTCGTTGTCAGCGCTGGAAGACCCAGCACGACCCATCTTCAATGCTCTTACTGAGGAAGGAGGTTGTTGGCCACGATCTCGCGATACATGGCCCCATCCATCCTCCCCTCAATACGGTGCAGTCGTCCTGCCCCCTTTGCAGAAAAGCATCCCAAAGAATGATGTTTCCACCTCCATGCTTCACGGTTGGGATGGTGTTCTTTGGGGTTGTATCTCATCCTCTTCTTCCTCCAAACACGCAGGAGTTTAGACCAAAAAGCTCATTTTTGTCTAATCAGACCACATGACTCCAATACAGCAAAAGAAAGATAAACATCTTGTGAATCCAGCCTCATTTCCGATTTCAAACTCGGTTGAAATCCTACTTTATGATGTTCTTCTCATATGTATCCAATAAAATCAGAGCCGGAACAATTCGTCGTGTATACCGAACGCTTTTCAGAAGACAATGTGAGGTTCCCCGGCGCGCAGTTGAAAACTGACAAAAGAGCGGACCTGTCACTCCAAAAGCTCTTATTCGGCCTCACATCAAGCTAGACACCCCATTCAACCTTCTACTGCCGTTGACATCTAGTGGAAGGTGTATGAAGTGCATACAGATCCATAAATATAAGCCAGTTGATAGCGGGCCGACACAGAGCCTCATTTTCAGAATTTTCACTTCCTGTATGGAAGTTTGCTGCCAAATGAGTCTGTTTTACTCACAGATATAATTCAAACAGTTTAGAAAACTTCAGAGTGTTTTCTATCCAACAGTAATAATAATATGCATATTGTGTATGACTAGAACAGAGTACGAGGCCGTTTAATTTGGCATGATTTTTTTCCAAAGTGAAAACAACGCCCCCCTATTAACTTTTACTTGGTACTCATCCCGGATCCGGGAGCACCCCTCATCATAAAAAGCTGACTAGCATAGCCTAGCATAGCGCCACAAGTAAATACTAGCATCTAAATATCAATGAAATCACAAGTCCAAGACACCAGATGAAAGATACACATCTTGTGAATCCAGCCATCATTTCTGATTTTTTAAAATGTTTTACAGGAAGACACAATATGTATTTCTATTAGCTAACCACGATAGCAAAAGACCCCAAAAAATTTCTCCACCATTTTTTTACTGCATAGGTAGCTATCACAATTCGACCAAATAAAGATATAAATCACTAACCAAGAAACAACTTCATCAGATGACAGTCTGATACATATTATTGTATAGCATATGTTTTGTGTCGAAAAATGTGCATATTTCAGGTATAAATATAGTTTTACATTGCAGCCACCATCACAAAATCTCACCAAAGCAGATAGAATAACTACAGAGACCAACGTGAATTACCTAAATACTCATCATAAAACATTTATGAAAATACACAGCGTACAGCAAATGAAAGACCAACATCTTGTGAATCCAGCCAATATTTCAGATTTTTTAAGTGTTTAACAGCAAAAACACAATAATGCATTATATTAGCTTACTACAATAGCCAACCACACAGCAGCATTGATTCATGCACGTTAGCGATAGCGAATAAACCAGCAAAAGATATTACATTTTTCACTAACCTTCTTCAAACTTCATCAGATGACAGTCCTATAACATCATATTACACAATACATATATGGTTTGTTCGAAAATGTGCATATTTAGCGGCACAAATCGTGGTTATACAATGAGAATAAGTAGCCAAACTGCAAACAAAATGTCGGGAGAAATTCTGGGAGAGGCACCTAATCTAATCATAACTAATCATAAACTTGACTAAAAAATACAGGTTGGACAGCAAATGAAAGATACATTAGTTCTTTAATGCAACGCTGTGTTAGATTTTTAAATAACGTTACTACGACATACAGCGTGCGTAAAGCGAGACCGCACCGAAATAATGGCGGAATAATAGTTTAACATTTTTCAACAGAACAACGAATTAACATCATAAATAGTTCTTACTATTTGATGAGCTTCCATCAGAATCTTGTGCAAGTTGTCCTTTGTCCAGAATAATTGTTGCTCGGTTGTAGATTGTCGTCTTCAACATTGGAATTAGCAGCAAACATTAGCCATGTGGCGAAAACGTGTCCAACTCACCATAACGCAGCACAAACAAAATACCGAAAATCGCAATATACTGATATAAACTGATATAACTCGGTTTAAAATAACTACATTATGATGTTTTTAACACCTATATCGAATAAAATCAGAGCCGGATAAATCTAACTCCTATAACGAGAGCTTTTCAGAATGCAATCCTAAAGTCTGTCTCGCGTCATGACGAACGTTGAAAAAGATTGCACCCCCGGTTCAAGAGCTTTTTACGGCCTCAGATCTACCTAGACACTCCATCCAATTCTCACTGCTTACTGACATCTAGGGGAAGGCGTATGCAGTGCATGTACCCATAGATTACATGCAAATTAATAAAACTGACCCTGGAACAGAGTGCCCGATTTCAGATTTCTCACTTCCTGACAGGAAGTTTGCTGCAAAATTGAGTTCTGTTTTACTCACAGATATAATTCAAACAGTTTTAGGAAACTAGAGAAGTGCGTTCTATCCAATAGTAATAATAATATGCATATTGTACGAGCAAGAATTGAGTACGAGGCAGTTTAATTTGGGAACGAATTTTTACAAAGTCGAAATGGCGCCCCCCTATTGAGAAATTAAGAAGAATTAAGCTATAGAGAAATTTTACAACCATCAATCAAATATAAAAATGTTTAACGGGACTGGGAAAAAAGGTACTAACCACATTTGGCTAAAACGTAACAAAGGTACAATCTATTGTGACAATGATGTATACATATGTGCAGCTTATGCTCCTCCTTCAGATTCATCATATTATGATGATAATTTTTTTGACAATCTCCATACAGAAGTCATTCAATTTCAGGCAGAGGGTAAAGTGCTTCTTTGTGGAGATTTCAATGCAAGAACAGGTTCTGAACCTGACTACACTGATGCGGGAGGTAACCACCASATATTTGGACACCTCCCCTTGTACAGTAGCCCTGTTATAATTAATAGAAACAGTCCTGACCAAATACTGAACAAAAACAGGAAGAAGTTAGTGCATCTCTGTCGAGCCTTAGGCCTGTACACAMTTAATGATAGAATCAGAGGGGACTCTTTAGGTCAGTTTACTTACTGCTCAGCTCTTGAGACAAGTGTAGTCGATTATGCCATTACTGACATCGACCCCTCCTCCATTAGTGCATTCACTGTCAGACCACAGACACCATTGTCCGATCACAGTCAGATCAATGTGTTTCTGAAGAAATTAACCGGCAATATTCATTATAAATAACAGCCCAATAAACTCTACAACATAAACCAATCGTACAGATGGGCTCCAAACAGTGCAGAGATTCATTGAAACATTGATCTGAAATGAAATTATGAACTCTACAGTTCTTCAATAACTCACAATACCAAAACATTAAAGAAGGTGTCAATTCGGCTACTCAAAACATCAATTGCATATTCCAAAAAGAAGCATCAAAATCAAATTTGAGAAAGCCAAAGAAATGCAACATCAGAAACAAAAAACGAAATGTTTCTGAAAAATGGTTTGATAACAAATGTAAAACAATTAGAAAACACAAGACAAATGTCAAATGAAAAACATAAGCTGCAAAACAACCCAGAGCTACGCAATGAATACTTTGAAACTCTGAAACAGTATAAACATACACTGAAATGCWAAAAAATTAATTATACCAATAAGACACTTGATGAAATTGAAAACGCAATTGACCAAAATCAGTTCTGGGACATGTGGAACAATTTAAGCACGACAAAGACACAAGAATTAACCATACAAGATGAAGGAATTTGGAAAACTTATTTTGATAATCTATATAAAAACATCCCATAATAAGACTTACAAAATAACCAATTGGAAATTCAAGAAAAATTGAACATCCTTGAATCAGTCATTAAAAACAACCAAAATCCATTAGATTACCCAATAACCCAACAAGAATTAAATGAAAAGCTCAAATCCATAAACCAAAGAAGGCTTGTGGTCTAGATAACATCAGAATTTAAATGCTGAAAAACAGTACACCTGAGTTGCAAAATGCTGTGCTTAAATTGTTCAACACGGTATTGACTTCTGGCTGATTTCCTGATGTCTGGAACCAGAGACTCATCTCCCATATCCACAAAAGTGGAGACAAATCAGACCCCAATAATTACAGAGGAATTTGTGTAAACAGCAACTTGAGAAAGGTTTTCTGTAGCATTTTGAATTCCAGAATTCAAACATTTCTTCAAGAAGAACATGTATTAAGTCAATGTCAAATTTCTCCCCAAACATCGCACTACTGAMCTTATACACAATTATTAATAAACACATCCACCAAATAGAGGGCAAAATCTTTGCTTGCATTATTGACTTTAAAAAAGCATTMGATTCTATTTGGCAAGAAGGGCTATTCTTCAAAATTCTCCAAACTGGGCTTGGTGGTACGGTGCATGACTTAATAGAATGTATGTACACAGAAAACAAGTGTGCATTAAAAATCTAAAACCAAAGAACAATTATTTTCACAACATCGAGGTGTGAGACAAGGCTGCAGTTTGAGTCCAAACCTTTTCTACATTTATATCAATGAATTAGCAGACATGTTGGACCATTCTCCAGCCCCAGGACTCACACTATTTGACACAGAGGTAAAATACCTGCTATATGCTGATGATTTGATTCTTCTATCACCAGCCAAAGAAGGTCTTCAACAGAACCTTAACATTCTAGAGAAGTATTGCTATAAWTGGGCCCTGGCATTTAGTTTTTWWWWWAAAGAAGAAAATCATGATTTTCCAGAAAAAAACATATGTCAGAAACGCAAATAGAAATTCACCCTGAACAACACCATAATTGAACACACTAAAAATGACTCATTCCTTGGTCTGACCATATCTGCATTGGGAAACTTTAATATGACAGTGAATGCACTCAAAGAAAAAGCCGTCAGAGCTTAAATGAAATTATTCCAAATCTACATCCCAATTAGAATTTGGACCAAAATATTTGACAGTGTAATCCTACCAAWAGCTCTTTACGGAAGTGAGGTTTGTGGGCTACACAATAAACGGGACAAACATCCAATTGAAGCCCTAAATGCATAATTCTGTCAAAGTTCTTCAAGTCCAAGGAAATACACCAACTAATGCATGTAGGGCAGAATTAGGCCGCAGAATTAGCACTTCAAACCTAAGAGCTGAGCCCAGAAACAAGCCCTCTCCGTCAGCTGGTGTTGGACCTAACCAACCAAGCTGACACCAGCACTGCTTCAAAATAAAYAATTCAAATAAACAAAATCATGAACCAATCAAAGGACTCATATTTACAACATTGGAAAAAAGAAGCAAGATCCCAAAGCCAACTAAATTGCTATCTGCCCTAAACAGAGAATATGAATTGGCTGATTATCTCTACTCTGTCAGATCCTTACCAGGTACAGGCTGAGTGACCACCAATTGGAAATAGAAACTGGCAGACATAAAAAGACATGGCCACCCAAAGAGGAGCGTGTATGTGGTCACTGCACGACAGGGGAGGTAGAAACAGAGATGCACTTTCTCCTTTACTGTGATAAATATTCCTCATCAAGAGATTAATTATTCACAGAAATTACTACATTTTCCCAAAATTTGTACTTATTAAACCCAGAGGAAAAGCAAAAATTACTCAGGGGCGAAGCAACAACGGCTCCTCTTGAAGCCAAATATGTATTTGCTTGCCATAGCCTGAGGGACACTGAATTATAACATCTGCATAGTAAACAGTAACTTAGTTATTATTGGTATTATTGTTATTACTATTATTGTTATTACTATTATTATTGTTGTTGTGATTATTATTCCTAATAGTAATGATATGGGTAGTAGGGGTGATGGTAATGATAGCAGTTTAGTGATGGTTATGGTAGTAGTAATAGTAATGATGATGGGAGTTGTAGTACTGATGTGATGGTGAGGATGACAGTTAGGTATGAGTTAGTTATAGTTTAATTTACCATGATTAGCTTTTAATATTTATTATATTTCTACTATTGACTGTTACCATTTTATTTTTGTTATTTTTTTATTTAATTTGTTATTATTATTATTTACTACCATTTTATATTATTATTTGTTATTCTTTATTATTTTATTACAATGTATATTGTATACATTGTTGCTTTGGCAATATTAACGCAATGTTTTTCGTGGCAATAAAGCAGCTTGAATTTTAAAATGTGAATTTGAATTTGAAAGAGAGAGAGAGCGAGAAAGAGAGAGAGACTATTTGACTTTTTGTCCTTCTTTAATGATACATCCTCATTTCATTTCACTAAATTCCACCCCCAACCTGTCACACAGACATTCCAACAGCGACATTATTGGCATTAACCTGGCACACACAGAAAACACATGATGCACACTTTCATAAATGACACAGAAAGGACACCCCTGTCTGACTGCCGGGTCAACCCGTGCCAACCAGGTGTTAGAGGGCAGGGCTCCATGTAGAACCCTCCACTGACCTCTTTGGAACTGGGAGTTTGTAGAGCACCCTCCATCTAAAACTCACCATCCTCTCCACCCCACATACCCCCTGCCACTGATGTACCTTCACTCCTGTTAGGCTCCTAATGTTTCTCACCTTAATGCAGAGGTTGTAGAGGGCTTTACCTCCCACCCCCTCAAACTCCCCCAGGCTCGTAGAGTTAAAATCTAACAAGTTCTCCAGACCCACATGCCAGTCCCCCATCTCTGCCCTCACCTGCAGTGGCGGAAACATTGGTGTCCTCTCCCCCTTTGGCTGCTCAAGCATCCCCCTTACCGGCTAAGACAATGCCTCCTGGGCCTCCCCTAGGAATCTCTCCAGCAGCCTAAGAGATGCTGTGCCTTGCAAAAGTATTCATCCCCCTTGACGTTTTTTCTATTTTGTTGTATTACAACCTGTAATTTAAATTTMTTTTTATTTGGATTCCATGTGATGGACATACACAGAATAGTCCAAATTGGTGAAGTGAAATGAAAAAAATTACATGTTTAATAAAAAAATAAAAAAAATAAAAAAAAGCTGAATAGTGGTGCGTGCATATGTATTCACCCCCTTTGCTATGAAGCCCCTAAACAAGATATGGTGCAACCAGTTACCTTCAGAAGTCACATAATTAGTTACATAAAGTCTACCTGTGTTCAATCTAAGTGTCAGATGATCTCAGTATATATACACCTGTTCCGAAAGGCCCCAGAGTCTGCAACACCACTAAGCAAGGGGCACCACCAAGCACGCAGCACCATGAAGACCAAGGAGCTCTCCAAACAGGTCAGGGACAAAGTTGTGGAGAAGTACAGATCAGGGTTGGGTTATAAAAACATATCTGAAACTTTGAACATCCCACGGAGCACCATCAAATCCATTATAAAAAAATTGAAAGAATATGGCACTACAGCAAACCTGCCAAGAGAGGACCGCCCACCAAAACAAACAGACCAGGCAAGGAGGGCATTAATCAGAGAGGCAACAAAGAGACCAAAAATAACCCTGAAGGAGCTGCAAAGCTCCACAGCGGAGATTGGAGTATCTGTCCATAGGACCACTTTAAGCCGTACACTCCACAGAGCTAGGGTTTACAGAAGTGTGGCCAGAAAAAAAGCCATTGCTTAAAGAAAAAAATAAGCAAACATGTTTGGTGTTCGCAAAAAGGCATGTGGGAGACTCCCCATATGGAAGAAGGTACTCTGGTCAGATGAGACWAAAATTTTGCTTTTTGGCAATTAAGGAAAGCGCTATGTACCCAACACCTCTCATCACCCCGAGAATATCAACCCCACAGTGAAGCATGGTGGCGGCAGCATCATGCTGTGGGGATGTTTTCATCGGCAGGGACTGGGAAACTTGTCAGAATTGAAGGAAGAATGATGGATGGTGCTAAATACAGGGAAATTCTTGAGGGAAACCTGTTTCAGTCTTCCAGAGATTTGAGACTGGGACGAAGGTTCAACTTCCAGCAGGACAGTGACCCTAAGCATACTGCTAAAGCAACACTCGGGTGGTTTAAGGGGGGCCTTTTAAGTGTCTTGGAATGGCCTAGTCAAAGCCCAGATCTCAATCCAACTGATAATCTGTGGTATGACTTAAAGATTGCTGTACACCAGCGGAACCCATCCAACTAGAAGGAGCTGGAGCAGTTTAGCCTTGMAGAAYGGGAGAAAATCCCAGTGGCTAGATGTGCCAAGCTTATAGAGACATACCCCAAGAGACTTGCAGCTGTAATGGCTGCAAAAGGTGGCTCTACAAAGTATTGACTTTGAGGGGGGGTGAATAGTTATGCACGCTCAAGTTTTCCGTTTTTTTGTGTTATTTGTTGTTTGTTTCACAATAAAATATATTTTGCATCTTCAAAGTGGTAGGCATGTTGTGTAAATAAAATGATACAACCCCCCCAAAAATCTATTTTAATTCCAGGCTGTAAGGCAACAAAATATGAAAAATGTCAAGGGGGTGAACACTTTCGCAAGCCACTGTATTAGTCCTGTTTGTTTTGCCAGGACTTCTGGGGTTTTCCACTCCTCCTCCCCCAGCAGCCGCAGGTCACCCAGCCTTAGTAAACCCGCTGTCCTCAGCCGCCTCTGCAGGGTGGCCGACTGAACCGATCTCCAAAGAATGGCTTGGTTGTGGAAGATAGGCTCCTCCTACACCCACAGCCCAGGCTCCACACKTCTTCTCGTGTGGGCCTTACCAGCTGCCCTCAGCACCGCAGAGTTAAATCAGAGAGACCTGCTGTACTCAGCCTCTCCAGAAGTGTACAGAATGGTGTCGTCTGCGTAGAGGTGGATCTGAGAATCACCAGCAGCAAGAGCGACATCATTGATATATACAGAGAAGAGAGTCGGACCCGAGAATTGACCCCTGTGGCACCCCCATAGAGACTACCAGAGGTCCGGACAACAGGCCCTCCGATTTGACACACTGAACTCTATTTGAGAAATAGTTGGTGAACCAGGCRAGGYAGTCMTTTGAGAAATTAAGGCTATTGAGTCTGCCGATTAGAATGCGGTGATTGACAGAGTTGAAAGCTTTGGCCAGGTCGATGAAGAGGGCTGCACAGTACTGTCTTTTATTGATGGCGGTTATGATATCGTTCAGAACCTTGTGGCTGAGGTGCACCCATGACCAGCTGACGAAACTAGATTGCACAGCGGAGAAGGTACGGTGGGATTCGATATGGTCGGTGATCTGTTTGTTAACTTGCCTTTCGAAGACTTTGAAAGGCAGGGCAGGATAGATATGGGTCTGTAACAGTTTGGGTCTAGAGTGTCTCCCGCTTTGAAGAGGGGGATGACCGCGGCAGCTTTCCAATCTTTGGGGAATCTCAGATGATACGAAAGAGAGGTTGAACAGGCTAGTAGAATAGTTGCAACAATTTGCGGCGGATAATTTTAGAAAGAGAGGGTCCAGATTGTCTAGCCCAGACGATTTGTAGGGGTCCAGATTTTGCAGCTCTTTTAGAAACATCAGCTATCTGGTTTGGGTGAAGGAAAAGCGGGGGGGGGGCTTGGGAAAGTTCCCTGCTGGGGGTGCAGAGCTGTTGACCGGGGTAAGGGGTTAAGCCAGGTGGAAAGCATGGCCAGCCGTAGAAAAATGCTTATTGAAATTCTCGATTATCGTAGGTTTATCGGTGGTGACAGTGTTTCCTAGCCTCAGTGCAGTGTGCAGCTGGGAGGAGGTGCTTTTATTCTCCATGGACTTTACAGTGTCCCAAAACTTTTTGGATTATTAAAAGTAGAATCTCGAACTGTTTGGGCACAGGCCTGGATAGTATGACAGAACTCTGCAGGTTATCTCTGCAGTAGATTGCAACTCCGCCCCCCTTTGTCAGTTCTATCTTGATGGAAATGTTGTAGTTGGGGATGGAAATTTCAGAATTTTTGGTGGTCTTCCTAAGCCAGGATTCAGACACGGCTAGGACATCAGTGTTGGCGGAGTGTGCTAAAGCAGTGAATAAAACAAACATAGGGAGGAGGCTTCTGATGTTAACATGTATGAAAGAGTCTACTCGAAGAGTCTCCATAAGAAGTGGGAGAAAGGCCAGCAAAGAAAGAGACCAATAGCAATGCTCACAAAGCCCCAGTACCAGAAAAAAAACGATTAATCTAAACAGCATCTGAAGGTAGACATTTACATACAGTTGTGATCCACCTCCTCAACCTAAAATGTTTCCTGGGTGAGAGGACACCATGCCCCTCATTTTTCTTAGCGTGTTGTACTGATCTTACAAACTTTATTTTTCCCTTTAGTCTCATTCAGGAACCTTGACAGTTCCCTCACCATGTACATTGACCCCTCTGCCTGACTGGCTGTCAGCTCTGGACTCATTGAGGAGGAGTCTGAAAAGAAAGCCTCCTTATCGTCCTCTTCCTCAGACTCACCTTCCTCCTCCTCGTCTCCGTCTCCCATCCTGACCACCTGCCCTTCCTCTCTAGTCGGGACCTCCCCCCAAGCACCAGGCAAAGGTTGCTTGGTGCCTTTGACCACACCAGCCTCTCCAATCCCACCTCCTTTCTTCTCCCTCTTTTTCCTCTTCCGCATGACATCCTCCTCCACCCCCCCTCATAGTTGATTACCCTTCCCCACTATACTCTCCTCATCCACTAGCATAACCTGACTAGGCCCAGCCTCATCTACACCACCCTCCATGACACGACTAGACCCAGTCTCAGCTACACCACCAAGTTAACAAGGTTCTGAACGATATCATAACCGCCATCAATAAAAGACAGTACTGTGCAGCCCTCTTCATCGACCTGGCCAAAGCTTTCAACTCTGTCAATAGAGAACTGTCAATGGTGTTCATATATCATCGTAGCTGTCACTGTTCATATTCCTGTCCACTGTGTCATATTTCATAGGACATGTCAGTGGTGCATATGCTCAATAGAGCTGGTCACTGGTACCATATTTCATTAGAGCTGTCACTGTGTCATTGCTAGATTCCTGTCATTGGTGTCATATGTCCAGGAGATGTCACTGCTGCCATATTTCATAGCAGCTGTCCACTAGGCTGTCATATTTTTCATAGGAACTGATCACTGCTCAGTTTCATGGAGCTGTCACTGCGTCCATATTTCAAACAAAAAAAAAAAAAAAAAAAAAAAACAAAAAAAAAAAGTAAAAAAAAAAACAAAAAACATGGCGCTGTCACGGGTGGTGTCATATTTTCATAGAGCTGCACTGGTCATTCTTGCCACTGGTGTCAATTCATAGGCAGCTGCTCACTGGTGTCAGATTTCATTGGCCCGCTGTCAACTGTGTCATATTTCATTGGAGCTTCACTATTTCAATTTCATTGAGCTGTCATGGTGTCATATTCATGCACTGCGTGTCATATGTCATACGGAGCTGTCACGATGGTGTCATTAATTTCCTGTCACTGTGTCATATTATCATAGGCGCTGTCACTGGTGTCATAGTCTAGGAGCTCTCACTGGCATGCCATATTTCATTGCGCTGTCACTGGTTCAATATTTCATAGAGCTGTCACTGATGTCATATTTCCTCCACTGGTGTCAATTCATACGCTGTCACTGGGTCATATTTCATTGGCGCTGTCACTGGTGCTCTAATTCATTGGAAGCTGGCACTGGGTCATTATTTCATAGGAGCGTCAACTTGTGCCATATTTCATTGAGCTTCACTGTGTCATATTATCCTGTCACTGTGTCATATTCAAGCAGCTTCACTGGTGTCATATTTATAGGCAGCTGTCACTGGCTGTCATATTTCAATGGCCTTCACGGCTGCCCATTTCATAGACTGTCACTGGTGTCATTATTCATAGGACTTTCACTGGTGTCATATGTCATAGAGATGTCACTGGCTGTCATAGTTTAATAGGAGATGTCACTGACTTCAATTCATAGGAGCTGTCACTGTTCATATTCCTGCCACTGGTGTCATATTCTAGGCGCTGTCACTGTGTCATATTTCTAGGAGCTGCACTTGGTGTCAAATGTCATAGATGTCACTGTTCATATTTGGAAGCAGCAAACAGGGAATGCATATAAACTTAATTTCCAACTGCCTAGGAAACTCCCCACGCATAACAGCTTGGCTTTGAGGTGTTTAACAGAAGACATAAAGCATTTGCATATTCTGAAATGAACAATTCAGCACTTATTTTACTTATCTGACATGTAAAAACGCCGAAACTCCTCAATTGTGTGTGGGTGTAGTGTCGACAAACCATTCCATATCAAAGGTCAGTAAACTGACGAGAAAAATAGAAGATAAGTATGTGATAGTCTGTGTGTAGTCTGTGTGCGAAATGTGGGTGTCTGGCGTTGCTGTATGTGTGTGTCATAGGTGATGTGTCTGTGCATGTGTGGGTCTGGTGGGTGTGTGCTGTGTGGTGTGTGGGTAGTAGTGTGTGTATAGTGTTGATGTGTGTGTTGTATCGTGTGTGTGTGTTAGATATGGTGTTGTGTGATGTGTGTGGTGTGTGATGTGTATATGTAGATAGATGAAAGTTACGGCCGCAATGTTGTCTTGACAGGCTGGCAATAGCGCAGCACTGATTGTTGTAGATAACCTCCAGGACTTTGGGTTGGCTTTATAGAGAAAGATAGAGGAGAGAGTGCGACAAGGGAGAGCGGGTGGACAGAGAGGCGCGTGACGAAATAGACCGAAGACTGAGAAAGAGAGAGAGAGAGTGCGCGGAGACTGGGCGGCTGCGAGAGAGAGACTGAGAAAGAGAGAAAGAGAAAGAGAGGACCGAGAGAGAGAGAAAGAGCGCGGGAGAGAGACTTGAAAGAGAGACTTGAAAAGGAGAGAACTGGAGAGCTGAGAAATAGCCGAGAGAGAGAGAGACGAGAAATGAGAGAACAAGAGAGAGAGACAGAAAGAGGAGACTTGAGAAGAGACAGAGAAGACTTGAGGAAAGAGAAGGAAGACTTTTGAGAAGAGAAGAGAAGCCAGAGACAGAGAGAGAAGAGAGAGGAAAGAGAGAAGAGAGAAGAGAAGAGCTGACTGAAAGAGAGACTGAGAAAAGAGAGAGAGACAGAGACAGAGAGAGAAGAAAAGAGAAACGAGAAAGAGAAGAAAGAGAAGAGAAAAAAGAGAAGAAGGAAAGAGGAGAGAGAAGAAAGTGAGCTTTTGAAAGAAGAGACTGAGAAGGAGATAGAGAAACTGAGAAAGAAGAAGAGACAAGAGACAGAGAGAAAGAAAAGAGAGAAAGAGAAAGCAGAAAGAAGAGAGAGGAGAGAGAGAAAGAGAGAGAGAGAAGAGAGAGAGAGAGAAGAGAGAGAGAGAAGAAGAGAAAGAGAAGACGAGAGTAAGAGAGATAGAGAGGAGCCAGAACCCACAAGCAGGATTTCAAGAATGATATAATTATGTGAGCTCGAATTTCTGGTGTTGAGAAGAGAGAGAGAGATGAAAAGAGGGTAATCAATGTTTCCTCATTCACTGATCCACTGTTGCCAGCTGAAGCGAGACAGTCCGTAACTTACCGCCCCCATCAACAGAACCCAGCCCAGAACCCGACCTACACAGATTAATGAGCAGGCTCTGTTGTGCGACCTGGAAATGTGTGTGTGCTTGTGTGTGTGTGGTGTGTTCGGTGTGTGGTGTGTGTGTGTGGTGTCGTTTGTGTGTGGGTGTGTGTGTGTGTGTGTGTGTGTGTCTGTGTGTGTGGGGTGTTGTGTTGTGTGTGTGTTAAAAATGTTAGCATGTTAATGTGCATTAACTGGCTGCCTGGCCCCCCTGACTCACTTGTTAATGAAGAATCCAGTGGAGGAAAGATCTGCAATGGGTGCTTCGTCACACACACACACACACACCACACACAACACACACACACACACCACACACAGTAGCACGACGCAGGCACACACACCACACACACGACACACACATCACCAACCACACACACACCACACACACACACCACAACACACACCAGCACACACACCACACCACGACCACACACACACACACACTCAACTCCTCTGTGGCCTGCTCTGCGATTTAAACACTTTAATTTGTATTTTATAATGAAAGAAATGTGTCTGCTGGGTTATTATGATTTTGAAGATATTCCTCCTTCTCCAGGGCGACTCCATTCCTGTGATTGGATAAGACTTTGTTCTGACTGCAGCTGGCCTATTGTTGTCTCCTGAGAGAGAAGGTGGCCAATTTGAGATTGGTATGTCTAATGAAACGCTCCAATATGATACCTACTGGTAAAACTACGGGTGACGGTGAGCTAGCATTGACCACAAAACCAATTCAAATCAAGGCAGTTTTTCCCGCGTAGGGAACTTAGAAAAGCTGGCTAGTCATGCTATCGATGGCGTAGACTGAGGTGGATCGAGTCGTGCTATAGATGGCTGTAATGAGCGCTAGTCTGCTATAGATGCGTCGCGGTGATAGCTGAAGCTGGGCTATCATGTATGGAGGTGGTGTAGATGACTAGAGGGAGGGTGGCCTAGTCAGTTATGCTAGTGGAGGAGGAGGAGTATATGGGGAAGGTAATCAAACTATGAGGGGGTGAGGAGGTTGCGATAACCATGCGGAAGAGGAAAAAGAGGGAGAGAAAAAGAGGTGGGGATGAGAGGCTGATAGTGTCAAAGGCACCCAGCAACACTTGCCTGGAATAGCTTAAGGGAAGTACCCGACTGAGAAGGACGGTGTCGGATGGGAACGGAGACGAGGAGGAGGAAAGGTGCAGTCTCTGAGAAGAGGCAGATAACGGAGGCTTTCTGTGTGCTAACATACAAGTCTAGTCCGCCGACAAGGCCAGTCGAACGCAACTTAACTCGGTCTTTCAATGTACCGATTCCCCCGTCAGAGGGTGGATCTGTGTGGCTGACATACTCCACAATACCATATAGATCGCATCCTATGTCTAGTGGCCTTGGCATGTCTCTCACCCAAAGCGATTTTAGTTTGAGGAGGTCATTCACAACTCACTACAAACACCCGAAGATCTAATCGTTGTTTTTCTGGTACTGGGCTTTGTGAGCATTTGCTATTGTCTTCTTTCTTTGCTGCCTTTCTCCACTTTCTTATTGGGGACTCTCGAGTTAGACTCTTTCATTACTGGTAACATTCAGAAGCCTCCTCCTATGTTTGTTTATTCACTGCATTGAGCACACGTCGCCAACACTGCAGTCTAGTCCGGTGGACATCCTGGCCCTTAGGAAGACCACCCTAAAAATTCCTGAATTTTCCCATCCCCCACTACGACAACATCTTCCCATCAAATAGAAACTGACAAAGGCGCGCGAGTTGCCAACCTACGCCAGAGCGCAGCTAAAACCTGCCAGAGTTTACGTTTCCATACCTATCCCAGGGCGCCTGTTGCTGCCCCAAAAAACAGTCGATCGAGATTCTACTTTAATGTTCCCAAAAGAGTTTTGGGACCCACTAAGCAGTCCATGAGAATATAAATCCTGGCGAGCCTACCCCTCCCAAGCTGCCACACTGCACTGAGCTAGGAAACCACTGTCACCACCGATAAAAACCCCTACGATTTAATCGAACGGAATTATCCCAATAAGCATTTTGCTGAACGGCTGGCCCCATGCCTTCCACCTGGCTACCCCTTACCGCCGGTCCCAACCAGTCCTCTGCACCCCCAGCAGGAAACGTTGCCAAGCCCCCCCCCCGCTTTTTCCTCACCCCCAAAATCCAGATAGCTGATCGTCTTACAAAAGAGCTGTCCCAGACAATCGGACCCCGACAAATCAATCTCGGCTAGACAAATCCGGAACACCTCTCTTCTAAGAATTACCGGCCAGCGCGAAAATTGTTTGCCAGACTATTACTGCCTGTTGCAACCTCCTTCCTTTCCCGTATTCCATTCTTGAGATCCCAAAGATTGGAAAGTCCCCTGGTCATCCCCTCTTCAAGCTGGAGACACTCTAGACCCAAACGGTTACAGACCCATATCGTATCCTGCCCTGCCTTTCAAAGTCTTCGAAAAGGCAAGTAACAAACAGATCCACGCATATCGAATTCCCCCGTACTTCTGCCCACCGCTGAGCAAATCTAGTATCTCTGTCAAGGAAACTGAGTCATAGGGAAGCAACCTCAGCCCACAAGGATTCTGAACAGATCATAAACCCATACAAGAAAGGACCAAAGATAAACATGGGTGCAAAGCACCTACTTCATCGGACCTGCCAAGGCTTATACAACTCTGATCAATCACCGCATTCTAATCGGCAGAACTCAATATAGCCCCCTTAATTTACTCAAAGGGACTAACCTTGCTCTGAGTTATCACCAACTAATTCTCAAATAAGAGTTCAGGATAGTTCAATCAGAGAGCCTGTTGTCCGGACCTCATGGAGGAGTCATCGTCGGAGGAGTGCCACAGGGTACAATTCCGAGGTCCGACTCTCTTACATCTTTATATCATGCATGTCGCTCTTGCTGTCTTTTCAGAGTTTACGCAAGACGGACACCATATCTGACACTTCTGGAGAGGGCTGAAGTAACCCCAGCAGGGTCATCTAATCTATTTAACTCTGCGGTTTGCTGAAGGGCGCTGGTAGCCCACACAGGAAGCGTGTGGAAATGCCTGGGCTGTGATGTAGGAGAGCCTATCTTTCGCAAACCAAACCAAGCCATTGTCTTTTTTGAATCCCGTTCAGTCGCCACCCTGGGCAGGAGGCGGCTTAGAACCAGCGGGTTACTAAGCTGGGTTTGACCTGCCGGCTGGCTGGGGTGAGGAGGAGTGGAAAAACCCCGAGAAGTCCTGGCAAAAGCCAAACAGGGGACTAATAACAGTGGCTCGAAAGGTTCACCACCTTGACATTTTCATACTTTTGGTGGCCTTACAGGCCTAGACACTAAAATAGTTTTGGAGGAGGTTGATAAATCAATATTATTTAACAACAAACATGCCTAACACACTTTGAAAGAATGCAAAATAGATTTTATTGTGAAACAAAACAACAAATAACACAAAAACTGAAACTTCGAGCGTGCAATTAAACATATCACCCCCTCAAAGATCAGAAATACTTTGTAGAGCCACCTTTTGCAACCCATTAACAGCTGCAAGTTCTCTTGGGTATGTCCATAAGCTTGCCACATCTAGCCACGTGGGGGATTTTCTTCCCGTTCTGCAAGGCTAAACTGCTCCCAGCTCCCTTGTCTAGTTGGATGGGTTCGGCTGTGGTTGTACAGCCAATCTTTAAGATCATCCACAGAGGATTATCAGCTGATTGAAATCTGGGCTTGAACTAGGCCATTCCAAGGACACTTAAAAGCCCCCTTATGAACCACCGCGGAGTGGTGCGTTTAAGCCAGTATGCTTAGTCACTGTCGCTGCTGGGAAGTAAACCTTCTTCCAGTCTCAAATCTCTGAAGACTTGAAACATGTTTCCCTCAAGAATTCCTGTTATTTGAGCACCATCCATCATTCTTCCTTCAATTCGTGGACAACTTCCCAGGTCCTGCCGATTAAACATCCGCCACCAGCATATCTGCCCACATGTCGCACTGGGCGGGTTGAGTATTCTCGGGTCTATGAGAGTGTGGTATCATAGGCGCTTTTCCCTTAAGCCCAAAAAAGGCAAACAATTTTGTAGCTCATCTGACCAGTGACCTTCTTCCATTGGGAGTTCTTCCCACATGCCCCTTTTTGCGAGACACCCCCAAATACATGTTTGCTATTTTTGGTCTATTTAAGCAAATGGCTTTTTTTCTGCCACACTCTGTAAACCCGAGTCTTGGAAGTTTACGGGCTTAAAAGTGGTCCTATATGGAACAGAACTCCAATCTCCGCTGTTGGAGCGCTTTCAAGCTCCTCAGGTTATTTTGGTCTCCTTTTCTGGCTCTTCTGATTTAATGGCCCTCCCTTTGCCTGGGTCTGTTTGTTTTGGTGGGCGGTTCCTTTCTTGGCAGTTTGCCTGTGTAGTGCCATTATTCTTTTCAGATGTTTTTTTATACATGAAATTTGATGTGCTCCGTGGGTTTCAAGTTCAGAATGTTTTTATAACCCAACCCTGATCTGTTACTTCTCCAACTTGCCCGGAACCTTTTGGAGGGCTCCTTGGGCTCTTCAATGGGTGCTTGCGTGCGCTATGGGGGCTGCCCCCCTTGGAGGCTTAGTGTTTGCAGGACTTGGGCCTTTTCGGAACAGGTGGTATATACAACTCGAGGATATCTGGGAACACTAGAGTGGAACACAGGTAGACTTATTTATGTAACTAATTATTGGACTTCGGAAGGATAAAAACTGTTGCACCCATATATTGTTTAGGGCTCATAGGCAAGGCGGTGAATAAAATGCACTCCAACCCACTATTCACCTTGTTTTTTATTGTTATAACAAAAAAAGAACATGTAATTTTTTTCATTTCACTCACCAAATTGGACTATTCTGTGATGTCATCACACTGCGCAATCAAATAAAGGAACTTTAAATTACAGTTCGTTTATAACACAAATAGAAAAAACCGTCAGGGGAAATGATCTGCAAGCACACACAACACATCGTTTTAGGCCTCCGGTGAGAGATTCCTAGGACGCCCAGACATATGTCGCCTTAGCCCCTTGGTACCAGGGATGTTGAAGCAGCCAAAGGGTAGAGGACACCCAATGTTTCCGCCACCTGCAGGAGGGCAGAGATGGTGGACTGCATGATGGGTCGGAGAACTGTTAGATTTTAACTCTACGAAGCCTGGGGAGTTTGAGGGAGGTGGGAGTAAAGCCCTCTTACAACCTCTGCATTAAGTAGAGAAACAGTAGGAGCCTAGCAGGAGTGAAGGTACATTTCAGTGGCAGCGGGTATGTGGGGTGGAGAGGATCGTGAGTTTAGATGGAGGGTTGCTCTACAAAACTCCCAGTTCCAAAGAGTCAGTGGAGGGTTCTAATGGAGCCCCTGCCCCTCTAACACCGGTTGCCACGAGTTGACCCGGCAGTCAGACAGGCGGCCTTCTGGCATTTATGAAAGGTGCATCATTGTTTTCTGTGTGTGCCAGGTTAATGCCAATAATGTCGCGGTTGGAATGTCTTTGACAGTGGGGTTGAATTTAGTGAAAAATGAAATTGAAGATGGATCATTAAAGAAGACAAAAGTCACAGTCTCTCTCTCTTTCTCGCTCTCTTCTCTTTCAAATCAAATTCACATGTGAAAGTCAAGCCTGCTATTGCCACGAAAAACATTGCGTTAATATGCCAAAGCAACAAGTTACAATATACATTGTCAATAAAATATTAAAGAATACCAAATAATAATATTAAAAATGGTAGTAAATAATTAATAATAACAAAAATTAAAATAAAAAAAAAACAAACAATAAAATGGTAACAGTTCAATATAGAATATATAAAATTTAAAAGCTAATCATGTAAATAAACATAACTAAACTCAAATACCTAACTGTCATCCCTCACCATCACATCAGACGTACAACTCCCCATTCATCATTACTATACTACTACCATACCATCACTAAACTGCTATCATTCCATCACCCTTACTACCCATATCATTACATATTGAAAATAATCACGAACAACAATAATAATAGTAGATAACAATAAATAGTAATAAAAAAAAATACCAATAAATAACTAAGTACTGTTACTATCAGATGTTTAATTCGAGTGTCCCCAGGCTATGGCAAGCAAATACATATTGGCTTCAAGAGGAGCCAGTGTTGCTCGCCCCTGATAATTTTGCTGTTCCCTGGGTTTAAAAGTACAAATTTTGGGAAAATAGTTAGTAATTCTGCTGAATAATTAATCTCTTGATGAGGATATTATCACAGTAAAGCAAAGTTGCATCGCTGTTTTCTACCTCCCCTGTTCGTGCAGTGACCACATACACGCTCCTCTTTGGGTGCCATGTCTTTTATGTCTGCCAGTTCTATTTCAATTGTGGTCACATCAGCCTTTACCTGGTAAGATCTGACAGAAGTAGAGAGATAATTCAAGCCAATTCATATTCTCTGTTTAGCAGAACCATTTAGTTGGCTTTGATCTTGCTATTTTTCCAATTTGAAATATGAGTCCTTGATTTGGTTCATGATTTGTTTATCTGAATTTATTTATTTTGACCAGTGCTGGTTCAAGCTTGTGGTTAGTTCCAAACAACCAGGACGGAGAGGCTTGTTTCTGGCTCAGCTTCTTAGTTGAAGTGTAATCCTGCGCCTAATTCTGCCCACATGCATTAGTTGGTGTATTCCTGGACTTGAAGAACGACAGAATTATCATTTAGGCTTTCAATTGGAGTTTGTCACCGTTATTGTGTAGGCCCACAAACCATCACTTCCTTAAAGAGCTTTTGAGTATTACACTGTCAAATATTTTGTTCCAAATTCATTGGGAGTAGATTTGGAATATTTCATTAACTTACGCTTTCTTTGAGTGCATCATGTCAGTTAAGTCCCAATGCAAGATATATGGTCAGACCAAGACATGAGTCATTTTAGGTGTTCAATTATGTTTGTCAGGGTGATTTCTATTTGCGTTTCTGACATATTTTTTCTGAACAATCATGATTTTCTTCTTTTTTTTAAAAACATAAATGCCAGGGCCCAGTTATAGCATACTTCTCTAGAAGTTTAAGTTCTGTGAAGACCTTTCTTCTGGCTAGGTGATAGAAGAATCAAATCATCGAGCACCATACAGTATTTACCTCTTGTCAAAATAGTGTGAGTCCTGGGCTGGAGAAGGATCCAACATTACTGCTGAATTCATTGATATAAATGTAGAAAAGGTTGGACTTCAAACTGCACTGCCACACCTCGATGTGTGAAAATAATTGTTCTTTGGTGTAAATCCTCTCTTTTT
>NW_019945946.1:5327-8084 GCF_002910315.2 Salvelinus sp. IW2-2015 | reverse complement strand
TCCTATGAAATATGACACCAGTGACAGCTCCTATGAAACATGACACTGTGATATATAGCTTATAGAAACAGATCATATTTGTGAACAATATTGATGAGTGCTTTTTGAGGCTGGTTCAGTTTCAGTTTGATTATTAAAAAAGAATCATGGATTTCATCATTTTTTTCAACATTAAATGCACTATGTGTGTTGAATGCTGTAACAAGACAACTAATACAAGTCCAATGATGGTAGTGACATTTTTCCCATGTTTTTGTCCAGCACGACAATTAAGGTTCAGTGCTTTGCTCAAGGAAACATCACCAGATTTTCACCTTGTAGGTATGGGGATTTGAACCAGCAACTTTCCAGTTACTGGCCCATGCTCTTAACCTCTAGGCTACCTGCCATCCTACTGTTATTGCTGTTTATCACTTATTAAACAGTTTGTTTGGACCCCAGGATGAGTGACTTGGAAGCAGCTAATGGGGATCCCTAATAAAATACAAAATACAAACCATATCACTCTACTTTACTTTAATAAGATACTTCAGTTGTACATTTGTTTTATTTGATGACTTTATTATTTCATTCCAAGTCATCATCTCATCTCTATAGAGCTGCTGCATACCGTATGCTGTCTTACAAAATCACTATTTTAGTAGTTTTCCAAAGTAAATAAGGCATACTTTTATGACTGCTGAATACCATCTATCAATCACTTAGATCATGTATTTTCAGGTAGAGATACCTCAGGAAACAAATGCTCTCGGTCCCTCTCGATCTTGCATTCTTCTGTTTCTTCTCTCCCTCTTTGTGTCTGCCTGACACTAACCTAACATAGCAGGCGTAAAAGAAACACAGACCGGATAAATAGGCTTGCAATAGAATATGGTTATTGCAGTTAATTACCACGTTTCTGCTCTAAACTATGTAGAATATTGGCCTGTTGGAAACTACAACTCCCTACTACATCGCACAGTTTGGGCTTGATCAGGAGAAACTGCGCATTGAGCTCACAGAAAAATTATTCAACTGACATCAGTCAATTAGTTGTTTAAAAAACAAAAAAACAAAAAAACAAAAAACATAAATGTTGGTTAATCGCTCATCACTAGTTAGCAAACAGTGAGTTGACATTTACTTTATCTCCATATTTATGTTGTGTGTCCATCTGTTGTGTGTCCATCTGTTGTGTCCTCCTGTTGTGTGTCCATCTGTTGTGTCCTCCTGTTGTGTGTCCACCTGTTGTGTGTCCTCCTGTTGTGTGTCCACCTGTTGTGTGTCCACCTGCAGGGTGTCCACCTGCTGTGTGTTCACCTGTTGTGTATCAATGGTAATTGGAACAATAATAAAATAATGTCCGTCCAGTTGATAATGAAATTGTATAGCTTGGAAACAGTCAGGCTAGTGTATGAAAAAAGTGTGTGTGTGTGTGTGTGTGTGTGTGTGTGTGTGTGTGTGTGTGTGTGTGTGTGTGTGTGTGTGAGAAATTTTGATTAACTGACTTGGTCGGAACGGAGTGTCATCCTATGATGGTGCCACATGAAAGTCACTGAGCTCTTCAGTAGGCCTTCTACTCCTGTGTTTGTCTATGGAGATTGCATGGTGTGTGTGCTCAATGTTATACACCCTGTCAGCAACGGTTTGGCTGAAATCGCTCAATCCACTCATTTTAGGGTGTCCACATACTTTTGTAAATATAGCGTTCCTGTCTTGACTGTCTCCTGTCTGTCCTCACCTCATAGACAGAGCCAACCACACAACCACACACACACACACACACACACACACACACACACACACACACACACACACACACACGACACACACACACACACACACACACACACACCACGCACGGCTATCTTGTGCGGACACACACAATTCAGTCCCATTTAAATTTTTCCTTAACCTAAACTAAACCTAACCAACCCATACTCTTACCCTTACCTAACCTTAACCATAACCATAACCTTAACCCAAAAACCTAACCAATCCTACCTTAACCCTAAACCCCTAGAAATAGTTCTGGTGCTACAAGAATAGTGTGAACACGTCCACACACACAACACACACACACACACGCCGCACGCACGCACGCACGCACGCACGCACGCACGCACGCACGCACCGCACGCACGCACGCACGCACGCACGCACGCACGCACACACACACACACACACACACACACACACACACACACGCACGCCAACCACACACACACACACACACACCAACACACAACACACACACCACACACACAACACACACACACACACACACTTTTTTCATACACTAGCCTGACTGTTTCCAAGCTATACAATTTCATATCAACTGGACGGACATTATTTTATTATTGTTCCAATTACCATTGATACACAACAGGTGAACACACAGCAGGTGGACACCCTGCAGGTGGACACACAACAGTGGAACACAAAGGAGGACACACAAAGGTGGACACACAACAGGAGGACCACACAACAGATGGACACACAACAGGAGGACACAACAGATGGACACACAACAGATGGACACACAACATAAATATGGAGATAAAGTAAATGTCAACACTGTTTGCTAACTAGTGATGAGCGATTAACCAACATTTATGTTTTTTGTTTTTTTGTTTTTTTGTTTTTTAAACAACTAATTGACTGATGTCAGTTGATAATTTTTCTGTGAGCTCAATGCGCAGTTTCTCCTGATCAAGCCCAAACTGTGCGATGTAGTAGGAGTTGTAGTTTCCAACAGGCCAATATTCTACATAGTTT
>NW_019945946.1:0-5302 GCF_002910315.2 Salvelinus sp. IW2-2015 | reverse complement strand
ACCTTACCAACGCGGAGACCTAACCTTAACCATAACCATAACCTAACCAAAAACCTAACCTTAATCCTAACCTTAACCCTAAACCCTCAGAAATAGTTCTGGTGCCTACAAGAATAGTTGAAACACTCACACACACACACACACACACACAGCACGCACGCACGCACGCACGCACGCACGCACGCACGCACGCACGCACGCACGCACGCACGCACGCCCGCACGACGCACGCACGCACGTTCTGCCCTGCTAATGCTATCACAGTCAACTGTAAGTGGATTTGTTAACTACAAAAAGGTAAGACATGCTTTTAATTCAGGTGCTACTCTGCACACACATGCTTTTTACCTAACTAGCTCACAGGACATTCAAAGTTTGCTTCATAGAAGCCGCTCCTCCTAGGTATAATTCTGTGGACCTAATTCAGATAATGCATGTCATAACAAGATGCCCAGCGCTTCAAGCCTCCTCCTTTACCCTCCCTCACTCTCTCCCCACATGCAAAATGTCAGTGCATCTTGCGCCATAGGCTGCACTTGTCCATCAAGCATGTAAACAATTAGCTTGCCTGCTCTATCCGCAATGATTGGTGAGGTAATTTAATAACCTAAATGTAAAAAACGGTTGATTTCACAGGTTAAAAAAGGAACAGAAAGGAACGATATAAACCTGTATTTTCTTTTGGTTCAAACCAGTTCAGAACTTTTCATTTTGCTGGTGGGAACAGTGGAACAGAACAACATTTTTTTTTATTCTGTTCTGAACGAAACGATTGGAAAATTATTTCAGTTCCAACCCCTGCCTGTCACCAGCCATCTCATCACTCACTAGCCCAGCCCCAATCAGTCAGTCTAGCCCCAAGACGCCTGGCCAACTCACTAGTCAGACCAGCTTTACTCATACTTTACATCTGATCTGGTTGACTGAGCTGCATTCAGCACCTGATGACTGATTTATGTGGTTTTTATTTTCTTACTCCCGTAAAGTTGTCTCATGCTCTGGTGAGGGAATGGGGAGATGAGTTACGAAACATTTACAGAGTTCACCATATCAGAGCGACTCTAAAAGACTGTAATGTGATACAACCTGAGAGAGGAGCTATGGTGTTGCAAACATGTTTCAAAATGTAGTTCCCAGATGAGTTTTTAACTTACCAAAACACTCCACTTTAGTCTAGAAAACACACATGCACGCACCAGAGATAAGCAGTATTTCTGTATTTGAAATAAGTATTTAAATCACTTGTAGTTTGTATTTCACTGGGCTTAACTACAATCCAATGTATTTTGTAACAAGATACTTTTGAGACCTGTCATTTGTATTTTTGCGACTCTCAATTTTCGCTCTGCATTGGTTTCAGAAGTCTGATGGCACTACGGCTAATTTAACAAAATGTCAATGTAAATGTGAAAATGAATACTTGCAAAGCATGCAGGGCATTATACTAATTAGCTCCGTCCCTGAAACAAGGCCAATAATAATACCCAGTGTGCTTTGCAATTGGTTATTTTTGACATAAACATTTACATTTTGGTCATCCAGAGCACTTACAGTCAATGCATTCAGCTAAGGTAGATAAACAATCACATATCACAGTCATAGCAAGTATTACTATAATGTTTTACCTTTACTGAGAATGCTGTTGTAGTGGCATGTACTTGCAAATGTTTCGTAAAATAACTGTATTTTGATTAAATACAATACTTTGCAAAAGCATTTGATATTTTATTTTGATACATTGGTCGGCGGCGCCTAATCCCACTCAGAAGGCTGAAAGTGTTGCTATGGGCCTTCAAATCCAGCTGTACCATTGTGAGCATCTTGACTGGCTGCATTACTGCTTGGTATGGCAAAATATCACTGCCCTTGATCGCATGGCGCTACAAAGGGTGGTGCGGACAGCCAAGTACATCACTGGGGCTGAGCTCCCTGCCATCCAGGACCTCTATACAGTGAATTCAGATAGTATTCAGACCCCTTCCCTTTTCCACATTTTGTTACGTTACAGCCTTATTCTAAAATGGATTAAGTAAAAATGTTTCTGCATCGATCTACACACAATAGCCCATAATGACAAAGGGAAAACAGGTTTTTAGACATTTTTGCAAATGTATTAAAAATAAAAAACAGAAATACCTTATTTACATTTACGAAGTGCTAGAGGTGTGACTACAGACCCGGGTTCGATCCTGGGCTGTATCACAACCAGCCGTGGTCGGGAGCCCCATAAGGTGGCGCACAATTGGCCCAGCGTCGTCCGGGTTAGGGGAGGGTTTGGTCGGGGTAGGCCATCATTGTAAATAAGAATTTGAATTCTTACCTGACTTGCCTAGTTAAATAAAGGTCAAATAAATAAAAATGAAAACCTGCTCCAGAGCTCTCAGGTCCTCAGACTGGGACGAAGGTTCACCTTCCAACAGGACAACGACCCTAAGCACACAGCCAAGAGAAAGCAGGAGTGGCTTCGCGACAAGTCTTTGAATGTCCTTGAGTGGCCCAGTGTCACGTTCTGACCATAGTTCTTGTGTGTTTTGCTTGTTTTAGTGTTGGTCAGGACGTGAGCTGGGTGGGCATTCTATGTTGTGTGTCTAGTTTGTCTGTTTCTGTGTTTGGCCTAATATGGTTCTCAATCAGAGGCAGGTGTTTTGTGTTGTCTCTGATTGGGAATCATATATAGGTGGCTTGTTTTGTGTTGGGGTTTGTGGGTGGTTGTTTCCTGTCTCTGTGTTTTCTCTGCACCAGCTAGGACTGTATCGGTTTGCCACTTTTTGTTATTTTGTATTKKTAAGTGTTCTCTGTTTATCRTTTAATTAAACATGTTGAGCACTGGCTACGCTGCGTGTTGGTCCGATCCCTGCTACACCTCCTCTTCTCTTGAAGAGAAGGAAGGCTGCCGTTACACCCAGCCAGAGCCCGGACTTGAACCCGATCAAACATCTCTGGAGAGACCTGGAAATAGCTGTGTAGCGACGCTCCCCATCCAACCTGACAGAGCTTGAGAGGATCTGCAGAGAAGAATGGGTGAAATTCTCCAAATACAGGTGTGCCAAGCTTGTAGTACCATAACAAAGAAGACTCTAGGCTGTAATTGCTGCCAAAGGTGCTTCAACAAAGTACAGAGTAAAGGGTATGAATGCTTATGTAAATGTGATATCAGTTTTTTAATTTAATACATTTGCAAAAATGTCTAAAAACCTGTTTTTGCTTTGTCATTATGGACTATTGTGTGTATATTGATGAGAGATTTATTTTATTTTATTACATTTTAGAATAAGGCTGTAATGTAACAACATGTGGAAAGAATCAAGGGGTCTGAATACTTTCCAAATGCACTGTATCTACCTCCATCCCTCCAGTATCCCTACACATTGTAAATATAGTACTCGAACTGACCCTGTATATAGCATGCTTACCTTATTTGGTCTTCTTATTTCTTATTTTTATCTCTTGTGTGTTTTTGTCCTACCTTGTTATTTTTAGTATTACATTGTTATTGATTACTGTATTTTGGGGTCAGGAGCTTGCACTGTATTTGGGGTGCGTGACGTTAAAACTTGAACCTAAAAATAATATTTTGAAATTGTAACAAGATAGTATCTTTGCCCATCTCTGACACACACACACACACACACACACACACACACACACACACACACACACACACACACACACACACACTATCAAACATACAACATACACACATACACTACACATACACGCGTAAAAAAACAAATGTTTTGGAAGCGTGACCATGAATAATCCTAACTCAGTCCTGCTTTAAACCTCTACGAGATTGGTGTCCCCCATGGGACGGTTGAGCTAACGCAGGCTAATGTGATTAGCATGAGGTTGTAAGTAAAAAAAACAATTCCCAGGACATAGACATATCTGATATGGGTAGAAAGCTTAAATATTGTTAATCTAACTGCACTGTCCAATTTACAGTAGCAATTAGTGAAACAATACCATGCTATTGTTTGAGGAGAGTGAACAATTATGAACTTGAAAATGTATTAATAAACCAATTAGGCACATTTGGAAGAACAATCCCGTAGTGAGTGAAAACAATCCGTAGTGAGTGAAGAACAATCCCATAGTGAGGGAAGAACATCCATAGTGAGGAAGAACAATCCCATAGTGAGTGAAGAACAATCCCATAGTGAGTGAAGAACAATCGTAGTGAGTGAAGACAATCCCATAGTGAGGAAGAACAATCCATGTGAGTGAGAACAATCCATAGTGAGTGAAGAACAATCCCGTAGTGAGGGAAGAACAATCCGTAGTGAGGGAAGAACAATCCATAGTGAGTGAAGAAACAATCCCATAGTGAGTGAAGAACAATCCCATAGTGAGTGAAGAACAATCCCATAGTGAGGGAAGAACAATCCATGTGAGGGAAGAACAATCCCATAGTGAGTGAAGAACAATCCCGTAGTGGTGAAGAACAATCCGTAGTGAGTGAAGAACAATCCATAGTGAGTGAAGAACAATCCCATAGTGAGTGAAGAACAACCCATAGTGATGAAGAACAATCCATAGTAGTGAGACAATCCATAGTGAAGAACAATATAGTGAGTGAAGAAACAATCCCATAGTGAGGGAAGAAAATCCATAGTGAGGAAGAACAATCCCATAGTGAGTGGAAGAACAATCCCATAGTGAGTGAAGAACAATCCGTAGTGAGGAAGAACAATCCCGTAGTGAGGGAAAGAACAATCCCGTAGTGAGTGAAGAACAATCCCATAGTGAGTGAAGAACAATCCCATAGTGAGTGAAGAACAATCCCATAGTGAGGGAGAACAATCCCATAGTGAGTGAAGAACATCCATAGTGTGAGAACAATCCATAGTGAGGGAAGAACAATCCCATAGTGAGTGAAGAACAATCCCATAGGAGGAAGAACAATCCGTAGTGAGTGAAGAACAATCCGTAGTGAGGGAAGAACAATCCCGTAGTGAGGAAGAACAATCCCATAGTGAGGGAAGAACCAGTTAGGCAAATTGAGAACACGTTCTCATTTACAATTGCGACCTGGCCAAGATAAAGCAAAGCAGTTCGACACATACAACAACACATAGTTACACATGGAGTAAAACAAACATATAGTCAATAATACAGTGAAAAAAATATATATATAAGTCTATATACAATGTGAGCAAGTGAGGTGAGATAAGGGAGGTGAAGGCAAACAAATATATGTATAAATAAATAAAAAATATAAAAGGCCATGGAGGCGAAGTGAGTAACACAGCAAGTAAAATAAAACTAAAAAAAAACAATGGAATGGTTGTGTTTGCAGTGG
>NW_019945945.1:0-37104 GCF_002910315.2 Salvelinus sp. IW2-2015 | reverse complement strand
CACACAAGGTAGTCAGTACAGGTAGAGGAGGCTATAGAGATGACAGACACGGTAGAATAAGGTATTAGAGAGACAGACGGAAGCGAGGTGAAGAGAGACAGACAGGTAGAGAGCATAGAGAGACAGACAGGAAGCAGAAGGCATAGAGAGACAGAACAGGAAGAGAGGCATAGAGAGACCAGACAGGTAGAGAGGTATTATGAGAGACAGACAGGAAGAGGCATAGAGAGACAGACAGGAAGAGAGTGAAATAGAGGAGACAGACAGGGAGAGAGGCATAAGAGAGGAAACAGGACAGTAGTCGAGGTATGGAGAGACCGACAGGTAGAGTAGGTATAGAGAGACAGACAGGGAGACTGAGGCCATAGAAGAGACTAGAATAGGGAGAGAAGGATAAGAGACAGACAGGTAGCTAAGAGGTATAGAGAGACAGACGGAAGAGAGTATACGACAGACGAGGTAGATAGGATAGAGAGACAGACAGAAGAGAGGCATATGAGAGACAGACAGGAAGAGAGGTATAGAGAGACAGGACAGGTAGAGAGGTTAAGAGATACAGACAGGGGAGAGAGGTATGGAGAGACAGACAGGTAAACGAGAGGTATTGGAGAGACAAGACAGGTAGAGATGTACTAGAGAGCGAGCAGACATGGAGAGAGGCATAGAGAGACAGACAGGTAGCGAGGTATAGAGAGGACAGGACGGGTAGAGAGCATAGAGAGACAGACAGGGAAGCATGAGGCCATAGAAGAGGACGAGACAGGAGAGAGCTGATAGAGAAGACAGTACGATTGAGCAGGTTTAGAAGAGACAGACGAGGGAAGAGAGGTATATTGAGAGATCACGACAGGTAGAGAGGTTTAGAGAGACAGACATGGTAGAGAGGTATAGAGAGACCGACAGGAAGAGAGGCATAGAGAGGACAGACAGGAAGAAGAGCTAGAGACAGAGCGGGAGAGAGGTATAGCAGAGACAGACAGATAGAGAGTGTAGCAGGAGACGAACAGGGAGAGAGGTATAGAGAGCCAGACAGGTAAGATGTTAGAGAAGACAGACAGGTAGAGAGGATATAGAGTAGACAGACTGGGTAGAGAGGCATAGAGAGAGCAGACGGTAAGCAGAGGGTATAGGAGAGTACAGAGCGGAATGAGAGGATTAGAGAGACAGACAGGAGGAGAGAGGATAGAGAGACAGACGATAAGAGAGTTAGCAGAGACAGGACAGGAAAAGGAGAGATAATAGAGAAGACGAGACAGGTAGAGATTGTGTTAGAGAAGCAAGACAGGTAGATGAGGTTTTGAGAGACAACAGGTAGAGGTATAGAGAGACAGTGACAGTTTTTTTGGTTTAAAAGAAAAGCCAAAGGTTAGAGAGACAGACAGGGAGCAGAGGTAACTGGAGAGAAGACAGGTAGAGATGTATAGAGAGACAGGACAGGAAGAGAGGCATAGAGAGGACAGAACAGGTAGACGAGGTATAGAGAGACAGACAGGAAGAGGCATAGAAGAGACAGACAGGAAGAGAGGCATACCGAGAGACAGAACAGGAGAGAGAGGCTAGTAGAGACAGACAGGTAGCGTAGGTATATGAGAGACAGACAGGTAGAGTCTCTCTCTCTCTCTAACCTGACAGTTTCACCTACTAATTCTTCTAGTCTCCTTCCAGTCTCGTCTCAGGCCGTCTGCCTTCAAGCCTGTCACACCCAASAACTTCAGTTCCATGCAGAACCTCTACCCTGCCAAGATAGAGGACTCAGACCAGGGCCTGTCCAACGGGCTCCACCGGGCCTACGTCTCCACCTCCTCTTCCTCCTCCTCACCCTCCCGCCATGGTGGACCCACCTCCAGCGGAAACAAGGTGCCCCAACACATGGCACCGTTATAGTCTGGTGATTTCTGTCCTGAAACYTGTACAAGTGTATGTGTTGTTCTTTAAAAACGTCAGGAAMGGACTTTATCAGTACTGTCCAATGTACTAGGATTATTATGGTGATGATGATACTTCATATTAATGGTGATGATGATGATGCTGGTGATGATYATGACAGTGATGATCCTGGTGATGATGATGACAACGATGATGCTGGTGATGATGATAGTGATGATGATGACAACGGTGATGATGATGATATTAATGATGCTGGTGATGATGACAGTGATGATCCTGGTGATGATAGTGATGTTGACAACGATGATGATAGTGATGATGCTGGTGATGATGCTAGTTATGATGCTGGTGATGATGATGATGATGATGATGATGATAGTGATGATGACAACGATGATATAGATTTGATGATGATTGATTAATGATGCTGGTGGATGATGATAGTGATGATGCTGGTGATGTGATTAATTGATGGTGATGATGATGATGCGTGTGATGATAATAGTGGGGATGATGATAAGATAACAGTTGGTATTAATGTTGTGATACAGGTGTGGCATCAGTGCGTGGGATGAGTCAGGAGGATGAGAACCTGTCAGACTCTGGTCATAACTCCATGAACAGTCTTCCTCCATACAGACCTCCCTTCAGACCACAGCTGGCTCACATCAAGTCAACTCCTGTTTCTCTCTGTGTCTGTTCTGTCTCTCTCTGTCTGTGTGTCTCTCTCTGTGTGTCTCTCTTGTGTCTGTGTGTCTCTCTATGTGTCTGTGTGTCTCTCGTGTGTGTCTGTGTGTCTCTCTGGTGTGTCTCTGTGTCTCTGTGTATGTGTGTCTCTCTTTGTGTCTGTGTGTCTCTCTCTGTGTCTCTGTGTATGTGTGTCTCTCTCTGTGTCTGTGTGTCTCTCTCGTGTCTGTGTTGTCTCTCTCTGTGTCTGTCTGTGTGTCTCTTATGTTCTGTGTCTCTCTATGTGTCTTGCTGTGTCTCTCGTCTGTATGTGTTTCTCTGTTCTGTTGTGCTTCGTCTGAGTGAGTTATATCTATCGTTGTGTCTGTGTGGTTAGTTTGTCTCCCTGTGTACTGTGTGGATTTCTGCTCTTGTCGTGTGTTCTTCTGTTGTTCTCTGCTTGTGTCTGTGTGTCTTCGTCTCTGTGTCTGTGTGTCATCTCTTGTGTGTCGCTTGTGGTGTCTCTCTCTGTGTCTTGCTCTGTGTGCTTCGCTGTCGGTGTCCGTCGTGTGTCTGTGTGTCTCGCTCTGTGTCTGTGTGTCTCTCTCCTGTGTCATGTGGGTCTTCTTCCTCTGTCTGTGTGTTCTCTCTGTTCTGTAGTTTTCTTTTGTAGAACATAGTAATGATGAAGAGAGGAGGAGGAGCCAGATATGCGATGATAATGATGAAGATTGTATGTTACCCACCCTCAGTGCCTCCATGAGCCACATCAACACCAATTTGGCTTCCTCTGGACCGAGCATCAAAGGTTGCGGGCGTCGTCGGGGGTTGCTATGGCGGAGATGGCCTTGTCGTGTTCGGTAGCATGGCAACGACTCGCCGCCTGACCGCCATTACGGATGGGAGGCTCCGCCCCCTTACGTAACTGTCGTTAACTCCGGTAGAGAGGTGGTGAGTGATTGTTTCTATTTTTTTTATTTCACCTTTATTTAACCAGGAGGCTATGTTGAGGGAACAAGTTCTCATCTTGCAACATGCCCGACCTGGCCATGATTAAAGCATAAAGCAGTGGAACAGACAACACAGATTTACCACATGAGTAAACACATAAACAAGTCGAATAAACATGGTAGAAAAAAGAAATCTATATACAATGTGTTGCAAAAAGGCATGAGTTAGGCAATTAAATCGAAATAATTACAATTGTTAGCAGATAACACTGGAGTGATAATATCATCAGATGATCATTGTTGCAAGAAGAGATATGGTACTGGTGTGCAAAAGAGCAGAAAGTAAATTAAATAAAAACAGTATGGGGGGTTGAGGTAGGTAAATTGGGTGGGGTAGTTTACAGATGGACTATGTACAGCTGCAGCGATCGGTTAAGCTGCTCGGATAGCAGATTTTTTAAAGTTGGTTTGAGGGATAAAAAGTCTCCAACTTCAGAGATTTTTTGCCAATTCGTTCCAGTCGCAGGCCCAGCAGGGAGAACTGGAAGGAAAGGCGTCAAATTAGGTTTTAGCTTTAGGGATGATCAGTGAGATACACCTGCTTGGAGGCGTGCTGGCGGGTGGTGTAAGCCATCGTGACCAGTGAACTGAGATAATGGCGCACTTACCTAGCATAGCCTTCTGTAGAGACCTGGGAGCCAGTGGTTCTGCGGGATGAATTCAGGTTGGTTGATTTGTGATTTCTTGTTGATGACTGATTGGTTGGTTGATAGTCCAGTTGGCGTGATCTGGAGGGAGAGGCTGGTGGAGAGGAACACGAGTGAAACAGATGAGGAGGGAACCTGGCATGAGAGTGAGAGTGCCATTGCACAGGTTTGTTTGTTGTTTGAATGTGTGTGTGTCGTGTGAGTGATGTGTGTGTGTGTGTGTGTGGGTGTGTGTGTGTGGTTGTGGTGTGTGTGTTGTGTGGTGTGGTTGTGTGTGTGTGTGAGTGGTTTTGGTGTGTGTGTGTTGATGTTGTTGTGTGTGTGTGTGTGAGAGTTGTGTGGATGGGTTGTGCGTCTTTAACTCTTTATTTTTTTGCCCTCGGTCCCCTCCCCCCTCTATTCTCCCCTTCGTCTCTCGGCCTCCCCTCCCCCTCTATCTCCCCCTTCTCGTCCCCCTCCCCCCTTCTATCTCTCCCCCCTCTCTCTCCCTCCTCCCCCCTCTATCTCTCCGCCCCTCTCTCTCTTCGCTCCCCCTCCCCCCTCTATTCTCTCCCCCCTGTCTCTCTCTCGCTCCCCCTCCCTCTATTCTCTCCCTTCCCCCCCCCCTCTCTTCTCCCCTCCCCCCTCTCTCTATCCCTCCTCTCTCTCTCCCTCCCCTCTCTCTCTCTACCCTCCTCTCTCCCTCCCCCTCTATCTCCCCCCTCTTCTCTCCTCCCTTCTCTTCCCTCCCCCTCTCTTCCCTCCCCCTCTCTCTTCTCCCTTCCCCTCCTCTCCCCCTCTCCCCCTCTATCTCTCTCCCTTCTCCCTCTCCCCCCCCTCTCTCTCTCCCTCCCCCTCTCCCCCTCTCCCCCTCACCCCGCTCTTCTCTGTAGGTGTTTGAAGGTAATCAGCGTCTGTGGGAGAAGGAGTTGGAGGTTGAAGATCTCGTACGCGGCCAAAGCGTGCGTCAGGTTCCCGCATGCCCAGCTTCCCAGCATGCACTGCAGCTGGCAGCTGCACAGGGCCAGCAGGGGAGACAGACTGCAGGACGAAATGGACGGCTTCTGGGGGGGAGTCAGGAGAGAGGGTACGGGGAGTCTGAAAGGGAACCATGTTCCGATACACTGGAGGCAGACATGGCGGGAAGGGTGGGAGAGTAAGTAGCAGGTGGAGGGTGCGGTGAGAGGGTGGGATGGGGAAGGTGGAGGGGTGGGAAGTAAGGTGGGGAGTGGGATGGATGGAGGTGAGGGGTTGGGGGGATGGAGTGGGGAAGGTGAGGAGGGTTGGGGGATGGAGGGGGGAGGTGAGGGTGTGGGGATGGAGTGGGGAAGGATGAGGGAGGTTGGGGGATGGAGTGGGGGAAACGGTGAGGAGGTTGGGGGATGGAGTGGGGAAGGTGGAGGGTTGGGGGATGGGAGTGGGAAGGTGAGGGGGTTGGGGATGGAGGGGGGAAGGTGGAGGAGTTGGGGATGGAGTGGGGAGGTGAGGGGTGTTGGATGGAGTGGGGGAGGTCCGAGGGGTTGGGTGAGGAGTGTGGGAAGGTGGGGGTTGGGGGATGGAGTGGGGAAGGTGAGAGCGAGTTGGGGATGGACGTGAGGTGAAGGTGAGGGAGTTGGGGGATGAGTGGAGTGGGGGAGGTTGGAGTGGAATGGGGCATGAGGTGTGGAGGGATGGGGAGGGTTTAAGTGGGGAAGGTGAGAGGTTGGGGATGGAGTGGGGAAGGTGAGGGAGTGGGGGATGGTGGGAAGTGGGGAGGTGGAGAGTTGGGAGTGAGGTTGGATGGAGTGGGAAGGTGAGCAGTGGTTGGGGGAGAGTGGGGAAGGTGAGGGGATGGGGGATGGAGGGGGAAGATGTGCAGGGGTTGGGGGATGGGAGTGGGGAAGGTAGAGTGGGTGGTTGGGGGATGGAGTGGGAAGGTGAAGGGTTGGGGGATGGAGTGGGAAGCGTGTAGGGGTTGGGGGATGGAGTGGGGAGGAAGTAGAGGGTTGGGGATGGTAGTGTGGGAAGGTGAGGGTTGGGATGGAGTGGGGAAGGTAGGATTGTCGTGGGGGAGTGGCGAGTGGAGGGTTGGGGGATGGAGTGCGGGAGGTGAGGGGGTTGGGGGATGGAGTGGGGAAGGTGTGAGGGTTGGGGATGGAGTGGAGTGAGGGGGTTGGGGATGGAGTTGGGGAAGGTGAGAGGGTTGGGGATGGAGCTGGGGAAGGTGGAGACGGTTGGGGGATGGAGTGGAAGGGAAGGGTTGGAGATGGGTGGGGGGATGGGGAAGTGGGAAGGTGAGAGGGTGGGGGATGGATGGGGGGAAGGTGAGAGGGTTGGGGTGGAGTGGGAAGGTGAGAGGGTTGGGCGGATGGAGTGGGGAAGGTGATGGGGTTGGGGGATGGAGTGGGAAGGGTGAGAGGGTTGGGGGATGGAAGGTGGAAGGTGAAGAGGGTTGGGGATGGAGTGGGGAAGGTTGTGGGGGTTGGGGGATGAGTGGGGAAGGTGGCGAAGGTTGGGGGATGGAGTGGGGAAGGTGAGAGGGTTGGGGGATGGCAGTGGAGGAAGGTGAGAGGGTTGGTGGGGACTGGAGGGTGGGAAGGTGAGGGGGCTTTCGGGGGGATGGCAGTGGGGAGGGTGAGAGGGTTGGGGATGGAGTGGGAGGTGTGGGGGTGGGGAAGGAGCGTTGTTGAGTGGGGAAGGTGAGAGGTTGGGGAGATGGAGTGGGGAAGGTGAGGGTGGGGATGGAGTGGGGAAGTGGAGGGTTGGAGGATGGAGTGGGGAAGGTGAGAGGGGTTGGGGATGCAGTGGGAAGAGGGTGGGGATGGAGTGGGAAGTGAGGAGGGTTGGGGGATGGATGTGGGGAAGGTGGAGGTTTGGGGGATGGAGTCGGGAATGTGAGGGGTTGGGGGATGGAGTGGGAAGGTGAGGTGGGTTGGGGGATTGGAGTGGGAAGGTGAGCGGGTGGGGATGGAGTGGGGAAGGTATGAGAGGGTTGGGGGATGGAGTGGGGAAGGGTTGAGGAGGGTTGGGGGATGGAGTGGGGAAGGTCGAGGGTGGTCTGGGGGATTGGAGTGGGGAAGGGGAGTGGGCGAGGGTTGGGGCGATGGAGTGGGGAAGGTGAGGGGTTGGGATGGAGTGGGGAAGGTGAGAGGGTTGGGGGATGCCAGTGGGAGGTGGAGGGTTGGGGATTGAGTTGGGGAAGGTTGAGAGGGTTGGGGGATGGAGTGGAAGTGAGAGGTTGTGGGGATGGCAGTGGCGGGAAGGTTTCGAGGAGGTTGGGGGATGGAGTGGGGAAGGTGGGAGGGTTGGGGGACTGGGTGGGAAGGTGAGGGGTTGGGGGATGGAGTGGGGAAGGTTGGGAGGTGGAGGGTGGAGTGGGAAGTGAGAGGGTGGAGGGGTGGAGTGAGAGGTGAAGGGGATGGAGTGGAGGTCGGGGGTTCGGGATATGAGAAAGGGAAGGTGAGAGGTTGGGGGATGGATAGTGGGTGAGGTGAGGGTAGGAGGATGGGAGTGGGTAATGAGAGGGTTGGGGGATGAGTGGGAAGGTGGGGAGTGAGGGTGGTGGGGGTGGAGTGGGGAAGGTGAGAGGGGTTGGGGGATTGGGAGAGTGGGGAAGGTGGAGAGAGGGTTGGGGGATGGAGTGGGGAAGGGTGAGGGTTGGGGGATGGAGTGGGGAAGGTGAGAGGCGGTTGGGCTGGAGATGGAGTGGGGGAGAAGTGAGGGAGTAGGAGGATGGAGAGTTGTAGGTAAAGTAAGGTAAAAACATTAGAGATGGGTCCCGTGAACACTAAGAGGACGGAGGACAGCATAGAGAGATGAGGAACTTGACTGAGAGATGCTGGTGAAAGAGCAGGGTTTATTTAGCTTCCTCTGTCCACCACCCCTCCCTCTTACCTTTCAGTCTGTTCAGAAGTCGGGTAGATGATCTCTGTTTTGAAGCCGAAGCAGCTCGTGAATTCCCAGGCGGAGGTGACCAGCAAGCTGTCAGAGCTGTTCCAGCTGAAGACCCAGCTGAGAGAGYCKAGAGGAGAGCTGCAGAGKCGTGATGGACAGATAGACACGCTGCAGACAGCCCTACAGGGGGCGCAACTTCGACAACTGGAGAAAGGTGGAGCAGAGGAGAGTGGAACCTAGGTCTCAGAGGATCAGGAGGGGATCAGGTATAGATATGTGGTCCTCTGTAGCTCAGTTTAGTAGTGCATGGCGCTTGCACCGCCAGGGTTGTGGGTTTGATTCCTGGGGCCACCTATACCTAAAAGTGTATGCAAAGCATGACTGTAAGTCGCTTTTGATAAAGAGTGTCTGTTAAAGATAATTTATTATTATGTTATGTTTGATTGTTATATTATGTTTGATTGTTGTGTTATGTTTGTATTTGTTGTGTTATATTTGATGTTATATTTATATTTGATTGTTATGTTTGATTTGTTATGTTATGTTTTATTTATTTTTTTATTATTTATTTTTTTACCGTATTTTTACCAGTAAGTTGACTGAGAACACGTTCTCATTTGCAGCAACGACCTGGGGAATAGTTACAGGGGAGAGGAGGGAGTGATGGCAATTGTTATTGATTGTTATGTTATTGTTTGATTGTATATTATGTTTGATTGTTATATTATGTTTGATTTGTTTGTTTGATTTTATTTAATGTTATATTGTATTGTTTATTTTCTGTTATTGTTGATTGTTATGTTTGATGTTATATTATGTTTGTTGTTTGTTTGTTTGTTATTTAATGTTATATGTTGATGTGTTATTTCATGTTATGTTTGATTGTGTATGTTTGATTGTTTTATATTTTGTTTGATTGTTATATTATGTTTGATTGTTATGTTTTAGTTTGTAGTCGCTCTGGATAGAGCGTCTGCTAATGACTAATGTAAATGATTGTTATGTTATATTGATTGTTATTTATGTTTGATTGTTATGTTTGATTGTTATTTAATGTTTGTTTTGATTATTCTGTTGTTTGTTGTTATGTATTTATTGTTATTTAATGTTTGTTTTGTTTTTATGTTGTTGATTGTTTGTTATTTATGTTTGGATTGTTAGTTATGTTTGTTATATTTTGAGGTTGATTTATTTAATGTTTATGTTATGTTGTTTTTATGTTGTTGATTGTTATGTGATGTGTTATTTAATGTTATCTTTGATGTGTTCTTTTAGTATTTTATATTTGATTGTTCTGTTGATTGTGTATATTTGATTGTTATTTAAGTGTGTGTTGTGATTGTTCTGTTGTTTGTATTTTATTGTTATATTGATTGTTATGTTGTTGATCTGTTATTAATTTATTTTATTGTTATCTTTGATGTTTTTAATGTTATGTTATATTTGATCGTTATGTTTGTTTGTGTATATTTGATTTGTTATTTAATGTGTGTTTGATTGTTCTGTTGTTTGTTATTTAATGTTATATTTGATTGGTATGTTTGTTTGATTGTTATTTAATGTTATGTTAGATTGTTATGTTTGATTGTTATGTTTGTTTGATTGTTATGTTTGTTTAATGTTATTTTATATTTGATTGTTCTGTTGTTTGATTGTTATTTTATGTTATGATTGATTCTTATGTTATGTTTGATTCTTATTTAATGTTATGTGATGTTTGATTGTTATGTTTGATTGTTGTGTAATGTTATYTTMGATTGTTYTGTAATGTTATGTTTGATTGCTATGTAATGTTATGTTTGATTGTTATGTTTGATTGTCATGTGTTTGTGTGACTAATGTTACTGTGTTGACCAATAAGCTAATTGGTGATCATTAAATTGTCTGTCTCTCTCACTCTCTCTCTCTGTACCCCTCTCTTTCTCTTCCTCCTCTTCCCCTTTCTCTCTCTCTCCCTCCCTCTCTGTATCTTCCTCCTCTCTCTCTTTAACTGCAGGCCCTACAGAGGAGCGTCTGCGAGCAGAGCTGTTGTTAGAGCGTCGTCAGAGCGAGGCCCAGGCTACAGTCTTCGAGCAGGAGAGACAGACGTGGCAGACAGAGAAGGAGAAAGTGATCTGCTACCAGAGAGAGCTGCAGGCCAGCTACCTGGACATGTACCACCACAACCAACTACTGGAGACAGAACTATACCAGCTCAGAGGAGAAGGAGGAGGAGGAACACTGGAGAGAGAACTATACCAGCTCAGAGGAGAAGGAGGAGGAGGAACACTGGAGAGAGAACTATACCTGCTCAGAGAAAGAGGAGAAGGAGGGACACTGGAGAGGGAACAGCAAGATGTGAGGGGGGGAAGAGGAGGAGAAGGAGGAGGGCGAGAGATGGGAGACTACAGTAATGAGTCACTGGAGAGGGAAGTGCAGGAGGTGAGGAGAGGAAGAGGAGGAGGAGAGAGAGAAAGAGGAGAGGAAGACAGCATACCTCCTCCTGGTCTTCCTTGGATAGAGAGGATAGAGTCGTCTGAGATTTGACTGAGTGGACACTAGATGGGGGGCCCATTCCAAACCAAACACTCTTCCTATCTCCTTGATGAATATTCAGGCTTCTTACAGATGTTAAAGGACAGGAGGGCCCCATTCCAAACCAAATCCTCACCCCTTATCTTCATGTCCTTGTGGAGGGCCCAATTCCAAAACAACGCTGCACTCCTATACCTGTGTGAACTAGACTGAATAGTGTGCATATATAATCAGCAATACAATGATACCCTCTCTGGTACTGTTTTTTGGAAGTTCCACTTCCTACTTCCTGTTTCAATCCACCAATCAATGACAACMTCCTGTTTCAYTCCACCAATCAATTACAGCGTATTAGAGTCGAGAACACTGTACAATCCTTCAAGCACGACACCGACCAAACCTCACTTTAGAGGGCTGCTTGTATGTACAAAGGATGATAATAATAATAATAACCTATTTGTAAATGTTACTTATTCAAATTTTGTTCTGTGTGTATATAATCAAACCAGTGTGTTTGATAGTTCCGATCCTCACAGCCGTTCTGTGGGCTAGTTGAAGTTCAAACACTGACTGGGGGGTAGTAAGGGTAGGTATGCGTRCCAAATGGCACCCTATACCCTGTATAGTGCGCTACTTTTGACCAGGACCAATGGGGCTCTTGTCAAAAGTAGTGCACTACATAGGGAATAGGGAGCCATTTCAGATGCAACCTAGGACGTTGTCCAAAGGATCTAAAGAAATTTGGGTTTTGTCCCGGTGTGGTGAGGTACGGTCATTGTCAATGGATAATAAGTCTGTAGTGTGTAGAGTAGGCCTAATGTAAATGACATTAAAAGTTCATTCAGGGAGCGTCCAGGGAGCTGGGCTCAGAGGAGAAACATAACATCACTAGACCATCAGAGGCCAACATCAGAGGCCAACATCAGAGGCCAACATCAGAGGCCAACATCAGAGGCCAACACACGGATGCTGTTGCTCTGCCATTAACAACACGTTTTGTTGTTGTAAAATTACCCTCTAAGAAACCTGTAATACTGTAACAATACTGTATTCAGGACATTTTATGGAATTTATATTTATTGTCATGTGATTCTATTTCCTGTCCTCAAATCACTATATCGTAATCTGTATATAGTTGTTAGTTAGATATACTAATGCTGCAGAAGCATGTACTGTTTGAGGAAATAGCCTGAATAGACTGAATAGCTGAATAGCCTAATATTACAGCTCTGGCCATTATTCTGCATCCCATTGGACTAATTACTGATCATCTATCGTTGCTGTCGGAGAAAAAATCTCTTATCTCCTAAARGGATACTTTTCAGCAAATGGAAGAAAATTGCCATATTTTCCCTTTAACAAACATACAATTACATAACTTTTCTCAAGTTATTTTGAATACATTTTCTTGGTCCTAGATTCATTAAATATTCAGAGTTCATTGACGGGAGTTACTGCTTTCAATACAACAACAAAAAATCATCCCACAGCGACGCTTTGTTTAGGGAAAAATAAATACTGTACTATACTGTGACTTGTGTTAAACCACTGGAGTTAAATAAATATTCAAACATTATATATGTTGGTTCTGAATTTCTATAATAAACATTTATCAAGTGGTGTGAGAGTTTCTTTGAGGGCAATTTCCTTTACGTTAGCTGTTGCCTAAGTAATACAAACAAAAGCACAACCTGTATCTACAACTTGTAGTAATTCACTGGTAGGCTATACTACACTATACTATATGTATATGTACTCTGCTATACTACACTGAACCCGGTAACATACATAAACACTAGTCTTGTACTACACAGTACAAATAAAAGTGTTAATTTAACTCCTAAGAGTTGAATTCAACACTGTTTCAGATAACATGTGGTCCCAGTCTACATAGTGTTAGAGTCACTACAGGTAGTGTCACATTTTCAGAGTCAATTTGACTCAAAATGGTGTTACAATTCACACACAAATGTGTAATCATATTTTTTCATGCCACTAAATTGAGTTGAATTTACACTGCAATGACTGCATAATTTGACAAGACAAAAATTCCCCTTGTTGTTAGTACTCATCCTGGGTTAAAATATGTCAACACTGTAATTTTTACACCCTCTTTTTTACTTTGTACATTCATCTCAGACTTGGTTACCTTTCCCCCATCCTCCTGGTACTTTAAATACCTATTTGTTGTGTGCAGGACTGGGCAATGGGAGAATCTCTCAATTGCATACTGTTCGCCTCATCAAAACCCATTGGAGGAGAAGGTCAGAGGAACGGGACGCCTGGCTTATTCATCCAATGGGTTTTGAGAAGGTGGAGAGGAGAGAGGACGCGAGGAGTATGCAGCTGACATTCTCCCAATATCTGTAGTGAAGGAGACTATTAACTGAGAGATTAGTTTTTGTGGCCCRTCTGAACTACAGACTGGAGGAAGCTGCTGGGAAAGTACCCTTTAGAATGTCTCGGCCTTGTTTCCTTATCAACACACACCCTGTACAAACCTGGCCCTTACATACCTCCTCCCTGAGTTTGGACATTAGAGGGCAGAGGTCAGCCTAGATGGAAACAGGAGGATCTTTGTTAGCGTAAGGAACAGGTCTTTCCAAGGTAAGCTGAAGGGGAGTGGCTGCCCTGGGTGGTTTTGTGAAGTTGAGTGCTGGACACACAAACACCCAGTGTTCTTTTAGAACCCGATGGAAAAATATCTGTACCACAGGAGGTTGGTGCCACCTTAATTGGGGAGGACGGGCTCGTAGTAATGGCTGGAARGGAATATATGGAACGGCATCCAACTCATTAAACACCTGGTTTCCAAGTGTTTGATACCATTCCATTCACTCCATCCCAGCCATTATTGACCCCTCCTGCCAACCACTCTCAAGCATATTTGACTTGTGTAGTTGCCAGTCCTGTGTTAGACTTGACGTGTATGTTCCCTGGGGGGGGGGGGGTCAAGCCAAACACCATCTCTCCCTCTGACTCACCAACCTCCATCTAACATTATATAAACCAGGGCTAAATATAACTCCACAACTCACATAGGTGACTGTGAGAGGGCGATCGTCTTCTGAGTGTGGGTTGATGAAAGATATTAACTCATGATTCTGTGTGTTGCTGCTCTGTATGTAGGAGGGACTCTACACATGCAAACTACTCTGCTTGGATTTCAAGCATTCAATGTTAGCCGGCTTGTAGTATTACATACAACTATACCTCACACTAGTTAAAGTCAACAGGAGGATTGTTTGCAGTGAAGTGAATACAGCTAGCCCAGGTGGATGTTTCTGCATGTTGTCTAGTATGTAGTCATCTGGAGTGGTAAGGCCGCCATCTAGTGGCATCTGCAGGAAGAGCATGTGAGTCAATATCAGTAGCTAGTATTAGCTGTCACCAAAAAATAAAAATACATCTTTCTGCAGCTAACCAAACTCTGATACATTTCACAAACAGAGAAACAGAGTTGGAGTATAAAGTTTTTATTCCATTTCAAGATGCAAGTATAATATGAAACATGTTAGAGAATAAATATGTACAATAAAACTTGAATAAAGAAAGAGAAGCAGGTAAAAGGCAAACCTATCATACAAGAACTCAATAACTCTGACTACTGGAAAAGAAAAAGAACCCAAGGAAGAAGCCATAACAGACCTTAATGTATTCTGGGAAAGGAGATGAATGATTGTCAACCAAAAGCAGTAAATAAAATGTCAAATCAACTAAACACAAAACGAACGTGTACGCACACAAACCATCAAATAAAGACCTGTTACCATAATTCATTCTGACTGGAGATCAGTGCAGAGTTGATATAATGGCTGACTGCTACCATGTGTCGGCTGTTAAAGAGATGCTGGTGCAGACCTTGCTGACATCACCATTTCATGGGCTGGGAGCTATCCGTTTGGTCCAAGGAGAAGGATTTGATCATGGATCCAATACTGATGTTGCTATTTTGTGGCAGAATTATATTTCATAAAAAGGTATAAAGTTACTTATGGTTTCACTATTTTACAGGAGACTTGATTCTAGCGATGATAAATAAAAACTAAATCAGACTTCACAGTAGTATAATTTGTTTTTGTTAAATACATCGGCCTACACAGAACAAGAAACAGGAAAATTCTTGTTATTGGAGGCAGTTGCAAAATCAATCAGCCAATTGACCCTCGACCTCTCCATCGATCACAACTGTTGATCGTCACACTGATACATGTACTGTAACCCATAGTGACTTTCAACCAATCAGGGCCTTTATTACATCATAGCCAATAGGAAAAATGTTACTTTTTTACAATCAGTGTTCCATTCACAAACTGTAACCACGGTCACCTCAACCTATCAGCCAATCACAACCTCTCAATACAATATATATGTGAATATACTTTCTCAGAGGCCACTTAGCTTTACCTCTGTAATATAGAAGTTTAAATACTCTCCTGAAATCAGACAACTTCCTAAAAACCATAATGTCACATCACCTCTCTAACATCCATTCAACCGACCATTCTGTGTTCTGAGGAAAGACTACAGATGGATATATAGAGGATTCTGTGTTCTGAGGAAAGACTACAGATGGATATATAGAGGATTCTGTGTTCTGAGAAGCCTACAGATGGACATATAGAGGATTCTGATGTTCTAAGGAAAGCCTACAGATGGATATATAGAGGAAAGAAATAAGGAACAGAGCAGTCGTACAAAAACTCTACAACTCAATTTGATACGCTATGATAACGCATCATCACATCCTTAACAAGAATAAGCCTATAGTAAGTTCTGCAGGCAGCTGAAAATGAGTGTCAATGAATGAATGATCCTTTTGAGATCTCTCTCTCTCTCAGGAGGTAGGATGGGGGATTTCCAGGGGTCCTGGGGTAGCAGGTAGCTACTGTAGCTCATAGGGGCTCCACTTTGCCTGGGGGTTTCCAGAAACAGGATGGGGGATCAAAAGAAGATCTGCTTGGCATCTGACGGGTTCTGCTCCATGGGACAGTAGGGGCATTTCAGTCTGAGGAGATGGAAGACAGAGTTAGACATATACAGACCGGCAGGAGAGTTTAACCACAGAGTTCCACAGGTCTGACTTTCAATGGTTGAGTGCCTGTTTGTCTGCCTGTCTGTCTGTCGACCTGGATCAGACTCACTTTCCAGCGTTGGTGAGTTTGTTGAGGGCGTCTCTGGAGATGACGTGTCCACAGATGAGCTTCATGGGAGGGTTGCTCTCTGACGTCTGCTGCCGGAGGATGGGACAGGCGAACACGGAGTGGTACCAGCACTTCTTCCCCAGGTCTATCTCAATCTGGAGGGAGGGGAGACAGGACAGACAGGACCATTACACTTCTATGACAACCTTCATTAATAATCCATTATAAATGGTTAAAGTATTATACATGTTTGTTTTCTATTTATTTTTATGAATAGTTATGAATAACAATTATTGCTTTAAATGCTAATAAATACTCTGAGGATTCACCACCCAGAGAAAGTCATGCGAGCATAGAAAGGGAGACTTACAGGCAGCTCGTCCTTGTGTGTCCAGACTCCGCTACACTGTCTCTGTTCAATCACCTGCTTGATGTTCATCAGGACTGGTAGAGCCATGCAGCCTGACGCAAAACTGACAGAGAATACCATTCAACACAGAGAAACAGACATGGAAATCACAGATACAGTTGAAGTCGGAAGTTTACATACACCTTAGCCAAATACATTTAAACTCAGTTTTTCACAATCCTGACATTTAATCCAAGTAAAAAAAACTGTCTTTGTCAGTTACGATCACCACTTTATTTTAAGAATGTGAAATGTCAGAATAATTGAGAGAGAGTGATTTATTTCAGCTTTTATTTCTTTCATCACATTCCAGGGGGCAGAAGTTTACATTCTACCAAATACTAATTGAGTGTATTGCCTTTAAATTGATTTAACTTGGGTCAAACGTTTCAGGTAGCCTTCCACAAGCTTCCCACAATAAGTTGGGTAAATTTGCTTGTCCCTCCCTCCGAGCTGGTGTAAACTGAGTCAGGTTTGTAGGCCTCCTTGCTCGCACACGCTTTTTCAGTTCTGCCCACAAATTTTCTATAGGATTGAGGCCAGGTCTTTGTGATGGCCACTCCAATACCTTGACTTTGTTGTCCTTAAGCCATTTTGCCACAACTTTGGAAGTATGCTTGGGGTCATTGTCCATTAGGAAGACCCATTTGCGACCAAGCTTTAACTTCCTGACTGATGTCTTGAGATGTTGCTTCACTATCCACATCATTTTCCTCTCTCAAGATGCCATCTATTTTGTGAAGTGCACCAGTCCCTCCTGCAGCAAAGCACCCCCACAACATGATGCTGCCCCACCGTTCTTCACGGTTGGGATGGTGTTCTTCGACTTGCAAGCCTCCCCTTTTCCTCCAAACATAACGATGGTCAATAGGCAAACAGTTCTTATTTTGTTTCATCAGACCAGAGGACATTTCTCCAAAAAGTACGATCTTTGCCCATGTGCAGTTGCGAACCATAGTCTGGCTGTTTATGGCGGTTTTGGAGCAGTGGCTTCTCCTTGCTGAACGGCCTTTCAGGTTATGTCGATATAGGACTCGTTTTAATGTGGATGTAGATACTTTTGTACCTGTTTCCCCAGCATCTTCACAAGGTCCTTTGCTGTTGTTCTGGGATTGATTTGCACTTTTTGCACCAAAGTACGTTCATCTCTAGAGGACAGAAAGCGTCTTCTTCCTGAGCGGTATGACGGCTGCATGGTCCCATGGGTTTTATACTTGCGTACTATTGTTTGTACAGATGAACGTGGTACCTTCAGGCGTTTGGAAATTTCTCCCAAGATGAATCAGACTTGTGGAGGTCTACAATTTTTTTCTGAGGTCTTGGCTGATTTCTTTTGATTCCCATGATGTCAAGCAAAGAGGCAATGAGTTTGAAGGTAGGCCTTGAAATACATCCACAGGTACACCTCCAATTGACTCAAATGATGTCAATTAGCCTATCAGAAGCTTCTAAAGCCATGACAATTTCTGGAATTTTCCAAGCTGTTTAAAGGCACAGTCAACTTAATGTATGTAAACCTCTGACACCACTGAAATTGTGATTCAGTGAATTATAAGTGAAATAATCTGTCTGTAAAAATTGTTGGAAAAATGACTTGTGTCATGCACAAAGTAGATGTCCAACCGACTTGCCAAACTATAGTTTGTTAACAAGAAATTTGTGAAGTGGTTGAAAAACAAGTTTAATGACTCCAACCATATGATGTAAACTTCTGACTTCAACTGTACATACTGCAGTGAAAAACAATGACAAGGAATCTTACTATCAGCGTTATACTGCTGTGTGTGTGTGTGTGTGTGTGTCTAACCTGACACTGAGAGGTGACTCTACAGATAGCCCCAGCAGAGCYCAGGCGTCCCTGGTGAAGCTGTTACAGATGTCAGCCCACTGGTTGGTCTCTAGCAGAGAGCGGTAGGGAGAGTTCTCTATGCCGTGCCGCAGGTACACCAGACTACCCATGAGGATCTGGATGTCTGGGGGAGAGGAGACACTGCTATAATGGGTGTCTGGAGGGAGAGGTCTGGGGGAGAGGAGGCAGTGGTCATGGAGGAGGGAGGAAGGATGTCTGGGGGAGAGGAGACAGTGTTATTCAGGATGTCTGGGGGAGAGGAGACAGTGTTATTCAGCATGTCTGTGGAAGACAGTGGTCATGGAGGAGGGAGGAAGGATGTCTGGGGGAGAGGAGACACTGTTATACAGCATGTCTGTGGGAGACAGTGGTCATGGAGGAGGGAGGAAGGAAGGTGTCCATTCACAGACTATTGGAACAGATCATTAGTCAGTCAGCTGGTAAGAGAAAGAAGCTATGAAGTCCTGTAAGAAAGCTATTGAGAAAACAATAAGGGTTTCCTATTGGACAGGTAGTTCCTCCCTGTTTCAGTAAAAAAAATATATATACATGTTTGGTGCCTAATGAACATCCCTGTCAAAAAGCTCTTCAAGATCACTAGGAGCCCCCAAKCAGGGTGTCAGACAGACAGTCCCTACCTCTCTTCAAGATCACCAGGAGCCCCCAACCAGGGTGTCAGACAGACAGTCCCTACCTCTTTTCAAGATCACCAGGAGACCCCAGCCAGGGTGTCAGACAGACAGTCCCTACCTCTCTTCAAGATCACCAGGAGCCCCCAGCCAGGGTGTCAGACAGGCAGTCCCTACCTCTCTTCAAGATCACCAGGAGCCCCCAACCAGGGTGTCAGACAGGCAGTCCCTACCTCTCTTCAAGATCACCAGGAGCCCCCAGCCAGGGTATGTCTGTCCCTACTTCTGGTGCTGTGAGGTGAAGGACTGTTAGTGCCTACGTTCAGACCATCATATACCTGCTGCCTACATTTCTATCTGTCCCACCCTGCTGACCTGAACAGGGCCCAAGCTGTCTGTGTTCCTACCTCTCTGGTGCTGTGAGGCGAAGGGCTGGAAGTGCCTGGCGTACTGTAGCGCCTCCAGCTGGTTGGTGATGCCTCCGTTTAACAGGCTGATGAAGTAGAGGCGGTGCAGCTTGAACTCCAGGGTACTGTTCAGGTCCAGCAGGCGCTGCCGGTTTGTTACTGCCCACCTGGAGCCGGGGAGAGAGAGGATTGTAATCATTAGTGCACACCTGGAGCCAGGGAGAGAGAGGATTGTAATCCGATTATTGCACCAGCCGTACAAAACATTGTAAACTGAAAACAATAATTTTCTATTGGACAAATTCAGGTAGGTCCTCCCTGTTTCCTTCTGTTTGGCTCCTAGTGAATAGACCCCAATTCAATCAATTCAGGAAGTCACCGAAATTCTAATTGACCTTTAACCCTGGCATTTCAGATCTCAATTGTGTTCACTACTCTCAAGTTAATCAGTTACTGAACGGCTGAAAATGATCAAAGAGGGGTTTGATTCACATTCAATCGCACACAGAGAAGGAGGTACAGTACACACTCTAGTGCTGTGTCTGAGGTCAGTATATAACAGAGAGGAGGTACAGTACATACTCTAGTGCTGTCTAGGTCAGTAATAACAGAGAGGAGTACAGTACATACTCTAGTGCTGGTCTGAGGTCAGTAATAACAGAGAGGAGGTACAGTACACACTCTAGTGCTGGTCTGAGGTCAGTATATAACAGAGAAGAGGTACAGTACACACTCTAGTGCTGGTCTGAGGTCATGATATAACAGAGAGGAGGTACAGTACATACTCTAGTGCTGGTCTGAGGTCAGTATATAACGAGAGAAGAGGTACAGTACACACTCTAGTGCTGGTCTGAGTCAGTATATAACAAGAGAGGGAGTACATACATACTCTAGTGCTGGTCTGAGGTCAGTATATAACAGAGAGGAGGTACAGTACATACTCTAGTGCTGGTCTGAGGTCCTGCATCCTCAAGGCCTCCAGGATCCTGTTGAGTTCCAAAAATGGCTGCTTCATGCTCATGTCAATCACTACTCCAGACTCCTGGGAGATACACAAACAAAGAGAAGCCAGGCAGTTTTAATGCATATGAAATATACCAAATGTCTTCCATTCTGGTTCTGGGGACCAACAGGGTGTGCAGGCTTTTGTTTCATCTCAGCTGTTCACCTGACATAGGTCCTCTGCCACGCTCAGCATGCCTTGTCTGTACAGGTGTTCCACGATGGTCTCACTCAGGTACTTCTGTCTCTCAGGTGAGTCCCACACTGTCTCTGCCACCACTGCACTCACCTCTGCATCAAAGTTCTACAGAAACACAACCAGGAAACAACCAAAGGATAACCGGATATAAAACACACAGAATCTGCTGAAATTTCTCCCTTGTGTGCTTAAGGTACATTTTTACAATAATATTGGCTTAAACCGCAAGGGAGTTGTGTCATCATTCATCTTTTCTAAAATGTAAAGATTCTACAATGAAAGCATTTATTGGGAAACTCTTACCCTGTCGATAGCTTTGCCCACTTTGGAGACACTGCCGTGGATGTCCTTGTGTCTGGAGGCCAGCAGCTGTACTGTTTCTTTAATGTTCTTACAACACTGGGCCATCGTCTGAGACAGCACCGAAAGATCTGCATCTTGTACCCCTGAAGGAGAGCCATATATTTAGAGAGTTGGTACATTGAGGTTTCTGCATTGTGATTGACATGACACAAAACTCTATGGCAGCCATGTTGGCGCCGTAGAAATATAATGACTTATACCATGCCATTGTTGAATACTCGTTTCTGATTGGCTTGAAGGGCATTCTAGAGCGTGCATTATTTCCCTATAACACACGGTATACTTGCACAGTGGAATTCAATGACTATAGTTCATTGTTACATGTTCTATGTTTGAGCTGCTTTGGAATGCATAGCCCCTCGTTGATTATCCTTTACATATTTCTATGGTTATCAACCCCATTTCATGGGAACATTTTAACAATGCTATGTAACAGAATGTCTAGAATTAGAACGATATTCAAGTGATGTCTCTGCTCTGAAGGAGACAGCAATCAGGTTAAAACAAATCAGAACATTACAAGTTTAAAAAGGCTAAAAGCAGTCTTGTTGAATGTACATAAAGAAACCTTTGATTCACTTCTGTGCCTGAACCCTCACGAGTCAAGGCACGCAACCGGAGAAAAACAAGATTTCATTTCTCTAGGGCCAAATTGTTTAAATAACTTAAATTGCATATTGTTCCGTGCTTTAGTTGTACTCCTGCATCAAACTCCTCGAATATGGGACCTGTAACAGTGTGTGCAGGTATCTATCATTCTTTCATTTTTCACCATGCACCTGCAAATGGCTTGATGACTTGAGTGAACACTACGTCTAAACTAGAGCGTGTAGATGGCTCTGCCTTACCGAATGTAACCAGCTGTCCCCGTAGCTCACAGACGCTGCGTAGTAGTTCGTCCAGCCGTTCCTCTGACTGGTGTCCGTACATGACGAACCTGTGGAGCACCTTCTCCAGCTCCCGCTCCACACACGCACACTGCTCCATACCTAGACTGGGACTCTACCGCATTCACTACCACCTGGGAGAGACAAGACATATGGAACTAGGCCTAGGTCAGTGGTCCTCAAACCTCTCCCCGGGAAKCACCAGACATTTCACAATATTGTTGTAGCCCTGAACCAGTTCACCTGATTCATCTAGTCAAAGGCTTGATGATTCGTTGGCAGGTTGAATCAGGTGTGCTAGCTCTGGAATATAGCAAATACATAGAACAACTAGGGGTCCCCGAGTAGAGGTTTGAGAACCACTGAACAAGGTCACAGACAWTAGCTCAACATTTTGCAATCCTCCCATTACCCCTACAGTTTTGTTTCACTACTGGTATAACTGATTTAGCCTAACTGGTCAACAAAATCCTTTATTAGTTGAATCAGATTTGCTAGAGCCTAAAGTGTGCAGTGGCACAGTATTCATAATCATTGACAGGCAACAGAAAATAMGAAAGAAGACCAATCTATTCTAGATCAACAAGTGCAGATCAGTTGTTAGGCCTGAATGTGTTGGTCTCATTGACACATTAGGCATCCCTGCTGTATACATTTGAAAAACATTGCTTAGCAACTTCCCTCTTCTCTTCATAAAATATCKAAACTTTTCTTTTGAATTTTTCATCTGACAAATAAAAGTACTTGCTATAGTACGAAGCAAAACATACTGTAAACCAGCTACTTTTGGAACCGTTTTGCTCGCTGAAGCTAATAGGCCCTGTCCATAGCCTCAAGCCCTCAACCAATGACATTCGACTGCAAAACAGGGTTTGAACGGTATGCTAACTAGCCAAATCGTTTGCTGTCACTTTGTTAGTCTTTAGCTAGCTACTTGACTCAAACAATCTAGCCAGCTATGTTCTTGTTACTTACTAAACTGACAACAAATCTCTGATAACAGCTATGGTAGCAAATATCAAGTTAGCTACGCTAGCTAAGCTGACTAGCCATATCCACAACAATATTAACAGGACCAAGCCAGCTAGCTTGGCTAGTTGTTATCTAGCTGTATAAGACGTCGTATCAAACACCACTTGGTTACAATGGCGATTATCATACAGCGAGAAATCCTAATGGCAACTGAGACATGTTGGTGAGTAAGTTAGCTAGCTACGTTTGTCGCATAACGTAAACAAACAGCTAGCTAACGGTAATGTAAACCTAGCATGGACCGAAGCTGTTTGTTTGACTTGGCAATAATGGTGTATTTTAATCGATTGCATAATTAGAAAGATAGCCAGATTGTCCAAATATTTTTTCAATTCTTAAATATATCAACGACATGTCAGAAAATATCAAAATAAGTTAAAATAACAACATAAAACGTCAACATAAACACCACTTACCTGTCGTGACAGCTATTCTCCACCAGTCGTCCTTTGATCTGCGGAACTTCCTTCCTGTGTAGCATGTCCCGGATTTTCATAATAAAAGTACTGTAGTTACTTTACCCATGAATATAAGGTTCTTAGACTTCATTCAATGTTTCAGTTTTTACAGAGTGTAWAGATACTATGTTTTCAGAGTTCCATCCTCTGATACATAATCATGTATGCCTATAAAACAAGTAAAATGTAGGTTTCAAAGTGATAGCATTTGATTCCAATATTAAATTGTCTCACAATAGCCTACAAGTTTATGCGAACCCCAGGCGGTGCTGTATCGACGGTTATGAATGGAGATCTGTGGCCAGATTGCAGACCTATGGTGTAGACAGGTGTGTGGCTTGAAGCTGCCCAGGGGATTTCCCACCGGTGATATAACTATCTGGTAATGACCCCAGACCGGCATTGATGTAAAACGCACACACACACACACACACACAAACCATAATTATGCATATAGATTACTGAAAGTCACTCATGAGACATGTCTCAATTATTCATGTAATCAATAAATTCAAGGTCTCAACTCCATTGCTTCAATAACTTGCATTACCACATACTGAGTGTATCAAAATAAAGGAAAGTCTTGCACTAGGGATTCTGTGGTAAAGCTAATCAGTGGCGATTTTAGCATGTCAATCTTGGTGGGGCAAACTCCCCAAATTGTTTTTAGATGCATGCCAGCAAAGACCTACACAACACTAAACAATACACTAATACACTTTAACAGTGACAAACAGTGCCTACATGAAGCCAACACCTTACCACTGCTACACTTGGCTATCAGAGGAGTCTTCTCTGGCAGCGAAACAGTTCATTCAGCCTCATTTACTGCCTTTTTTAAAAACATAGCTGATATGGCTGACTTGCTTAAACAAATGTGCTTTCTACTGACAATTGAGATGTACAAACTATGGCATAAGGGGACGACGAGCGGATAAGAGGCAATCCGTAATTTTGATTAAGACATTAATGAGGCCACTTTGCTGTAGGTGCATGGTGGTCAAACAAGCAAGGGGTGTACCACAGATTAGAGAAACACTAGTAAGTAAGATAAGTGTTGTTCTCTGCAGCTCCGTTGGTAGAGTATGGCTCTTGCAACGCCATTATAGTGAGTTTGATTCCCTGAACCACCCATACGTAAACATTGATGCAAGCTTGACTATAAATGGCTTTGGATAAGAGTTTCTGCTAAATGGCATTTGATATTATTATATTAGGATATCTGTACAAGTCAAATTAACTCCAATTGATCTCGTCTTTCACTCCTTATGATCTGAACATGCATAATCACACTTCACAACAGACGATTGGAGGGATTTTTGCATGGGATCTTTCGAGAAGGCGCAATGAAACCCCCAATAGGCTAGATTACAGTCATGCACATAAATCCTTACACACAGTGACAGATTCACAAACCACAATTACACCCCAAAAAGGACAACAAACTAGGGCAGTTGAAAAAAGACAGATTTGAAATGTAACCCTACTGGTTTCTATTCCGTCCTGTTTGTCATGAATACTAAAGGGGTTGTTGTTCTAAAATACCCTCTATTCGTCCTGTTTGTCATGAATACTAAGGGTTGGTTGGTTCTAAAATACCCTCATTCAGTCCTGTTTGTCATGAATACTAAGGGGTTGTTTTGTTCTAAAATACCCTCTATTCCGTCCTGTTTGTCATGATACTAAGGTGGTTTGTTCTAAAATACCCTCTATTCCGTCCTGTTTGTCATGATACTAAGGGGTTGGTTGGTTCTAAAATACCCTCCATTCAGTCCTGTTTGTCATGAATACTAAGGGTTGTTTGTTCTAAAATACCCTCTATCCGTCCTGTTTGTCAGAATACTAAGGGTTGGTTGGTTCTAAAATACCTCCATTCAGTCCTGTTTGTCATGAATACTAAGGGTTGTTTTGTTCTAAAATACCCTCTATTCCGTCCTGTTTGTCATGAATACTAAGGGGTTGGTTGGTTCTAAATACCCTCCATTCAGTCCGTTTGTCATGAATACTAAGGGTTGGTTGGTTCTAAAATACCCTCTATTCAGTCCTGTTTGTCATGAATACTAAGGGGTTGGTTGTTCTAAAATACCCTCTATTCAGTCCTGTTTGTCATAATACTAAGGGGTTGTGTTTGTTCTAAAATACCCTCTATTCGTCCTGTTTGTCATGAATACTAAGGGGTTGTTTTGTTCTAAAATACCCTCTATTCCGTCCTGTTTGTCATGAACTAAGGGGTTGTTTGTTTCTAAAATACCCTCTATTCTCGTCCTGTTTGTCATGAATACTAAGGGGTTGGTTTGTTCTAAATACCCTCTATTCCGTCCTGTTTTGTCATGAATACTAAGGGTTGTTGGTTCTAAATCCCTCTATTCAGTCCTGTTTGTCATGAATACTAAGGGGTTGTGTTTCTAAAATACCCTCTATTCAGTCCTGTTTGTCATGAATACTAAGGGGTTGGTTTGTTCAAAATACCCTCTATTCCGTCCTGTTTGTCATGAATACTAAGGGGTTGGTTGTTCTAAATACCCTCTATTCAGTCCTGTTTGTCATGAATACTAAGGGGTTGGTTGTTCTAAAATACCCTCTATTCAGTCCTGTTTGTCATGAATACTAAGGGTTGGTTGGTTCTAAAATACCCTCTATTCAGTCCTGTTTGTCATGAATACTAAGGGGTTGGTTTGTTCTAAATAACCCTCTATTCCGTCCTGTTTGTCATGAATACTAAGGGGTTGGTGTCTAAAATACCCTCCATTTCAGTCCTGTTTGTCATGAATACTAAGGGTTGTTTTGTTCTAAAATACCCTCTATTCCGTCCTGTTTGTCATGAATACTAAGGGGTTGGTTTGTTCTAAAATACCTCCTATTCCGTCCTGTTTGTCATGAATACTAAGGGGTTGGTTGGATCTAAAAATACCCTCTCATGAGACTTGGCCTTGGTTTATCACAGCCCAAAGATAGGAGCACAGGAAATAAACACAGCCATATGAATTTACTGTCTGAGGGGGGAAGTATATTAGACCAGGCTGAGACTGCTGCACCCAACCTTATACTGAACCTACCTGACAATATGTTAGTACATGTATTACTTCACTAGATCACTTTATAACAACATACATGATAGGAACAATGCACACTACTATGATGAGCATGTCTATAACAGTGCAGGATGTAGCCAAAAGTCTGGTGTTTGGGTGTGCGGGGCCGTGGGTGGGTGGGTATTGTATTGCTGTCAATAGAGTAGGTGTAGTTTTGTATTGGAGACGAAGTGGCTGCTGTGGTTAATCTAACGATGGGCTGAACGTAAAGTCCCTCCATAGTCGAGGGCGAGTGAGAGAAGAGGAGAGAGAGAGAGAGAGAGAGAAGAGAGTGAGAGAGAGAGAGAGAGAGAGGAGGAGAGAGAGAGACAGAGGAGAGAGAGACAGAGAGAGAGGACAGAGAGAGAGAGAGAGAGAACAGAGAGAGAGGAGAGAGAGAAGAGACAGAGAGAGAGAGAGCAGAGAGAGAGAGAGAGAGAGAGGAGAGAGAGAGAGAGAGAGGAGAGAGATGTAGAGAATGTAACAAAGTATGTTGATAATGTTTCCCATTTAGCTTAGTTTTGTTTTTGTCTTTTCTACCAGTCATATGTCTTCTCAGTCATGTTAGACACTGGTTCTCTACCTTGCTTTAATGTATTGTTTGTTCTGATTAATATTGTTGTTGTAGTTGTTGTACTACATATTATATTGCTGTTGGTCCCACCATTTATTATATATAAATATATATATATTTTGTATATATATACATATATATTGATTTTTATTTTCTGATATGTATACTTTGACAGTGTAAGTAATAAGAACTTGCCATGTCAATAAAGTCAATTGATTGATTGAATTGAGAGAGAGAGAGAGAGAGAGAGGAGAGAGAGAGAGAGAGAGAGAGAGGAGAGAGAGAGAGAGAAGAGAGAGAGAGAGAGAGAGAGAGACGAGAGAGAGGAGAGGGAGAGAGAAGGAGAGAGAGAGAGAGAGAGAGAAGGAGACATCCAAGAGATTATCTGACCGCTACGGTATGCCTGAAATTTTAATGATTACATAGGACAAAAGTTAACATTTATCTGCTCACAATTCCCTTCCATGTTGTGTCTGATGTGATAGTGTGTTCACTTTCTCCCTTGTTTGGTGATAGGTGACAGTGGTTCACTGTTCTTCTCTGTTCGGTGTTGATAGTGATATGGTTCACTGTTCCTCCGTGTTGCGGTCTGTGACAGTGGTTCCTGTTTCCCCATGTTGTGCTTATAGTGACAGTGGTTCAGCTGTTCCTCCATGTGTCATTGTTTTACATTAAGTCTATAGGACGTCTTCTACTCCTGCCACAATGTGTTGTGTACTATAGTGGTGACAGTGTTCAACTGATCCTCCATGTTGTGTCTGATAGTGGAAGTAGTGGTTCACTGTTTCCTCCATGTTGTGTCTGATAGATGAGTGGTTCACTGTTCCTCCCATGTTGCTGTCCTGATAGTGATAGTGGTTAACTGTTCCTTCCTGTTGTGTCTGATATGTAGTAGTGCGTTCACTGTTACCTCCATGTTGTGTGTCTCGATAGTGATAGTGTTCACTGTCTCCCTTGTTGTGTCTGATATGACAGTGGTTACTTGCTCCTCCCATGTTGTGTCTGATAGTGACAGTGGTTACTGTTTCCTCATGTTGTGTCTTTGATGTGACAGTGGTTCACTGGTTTCTACCATGTTGTGTCTGATAGTGATAGTGGTTTCACTGTTCCTCCATGTTGTGTCGTGATAGTGATAGGGTGCACTGTTCTCCCATGTTGTGTTTGATAGTGGAGTAGTGGTTCACTGTTCCTCCATTGTGTGCTGATAGTGACAGTGGTTCACTGTTCTCATGTTGTGTCTGATAGTGATACAGTGGTTCAGTTCCTCCATGTTGTGCCTGATAGTGACAGTGGTTCACTGTTCCTCCATGTTGTGTCTGATAGTGATAGTGGTTCACTGTTCCTCCCTGTTGTGTCTGATAGTGATAGTGGTTCACTGTTCTTTCCATGTTGTGTCTGATAGTGACAGTGGTGTCACTGTTCTCCCATGTTGTGTCTTGATAGTGATAGTGGTTCACTTGTCCTCCCATGTTTGTTCTTGATAGTGAGTGGTTCACTGTTCCTCCCATGTTGTGTCTGATGTGCAGTGAGTTTCACTTGCCTCCATGTTGTTGTCTTGATAGTGACGTTGGTTCACTGTTCCTTCCATGTTGTGTCTGATAGTGATGTGGTTACTGGTCCTCCCATGTTGTGTCTGATAGTGTAGGTGCGTTCACTGTTCCTCCCATGTTGTTCTGTTATAGGATCAGTGGTTCCTGTTCTCCCTTTGTGTCTGATAGTGACAGTGGTTCACTGTTCCTCCCATGTGTGTCTGATAGTGCAGTGGTTCACTGTTCCTCCCATGTTGTGTCTGATGTGATCAGTGGTTCACTGTTCCTCCCATGTTGTGTCTGATAGTGAAGTGGTTCACTGTTCCTCCATGTTGTGCTGATAGTTTGAGACCAGGTGCGTTCATGTTCTCATGTTGTGTCTGATAGTGACCGTGGTTCACTGTTCTCCCATGTTGTGTCTGATAGTGACAGTGGTTTCACTGTTCCCTCCATGTTGTGTCTTGATAGTGATAGTGGTTCATGTTTCCTCCTCATGTTTGTGTCTGATAGTATAGTGGTTCACTGTTCTCCCATGTTGATGTCTGATAGTGACAGTGGTTCACTGTTCCTCCCATGTTGTGTCTGATAGTGACAGTGGTTCACTGTCCTCCCATGGTTTACAGTTACATTTACATTTCAGTGCATTTGCAGAGCTGTTATCCGAGGACTTACAATTGCGTGTTGTGTCTGATAGTGACAGTGGTTCACTGTTCCTCCATTTGTGTCTGATGTATAGTTGTTCACTGTTCCTCCATTGTTGTGTCTGATAGTGACAGTGGTTCACTGTTCCTCATTGTTGGGTCTGATAGTGATAGTGGTTCACTGTTCCTCCCATGTTGTGTTTTGTAGTGATAGTGGTTCCTGTTCCTCCCATGTTGAGTGTCTGATAGTGACAGTGGTTTCACTGTTCTCCCATGTTGTGTCTGATAGTGACAGTGGTTAACTGCTCCTCCCATGTTGTGTCTGATAGTGACAGTGGTTCACTGGTCCTCCATGTTGTGTCTGATTAGTGACAGTGGTTCACTGTTCCTCCATGTTGTGTCTGTAGTGATAGTGGTTCACTGTTCTCCCATGTTGTGTCTGATAGTGATCAGTGGTTCATGTCCTCCATGTTGTGTCTGCATAGTGATAGTGGCAGAGAAGACAGAAACAGACCTTTTCTCATTTTTTGTTTTTTTTGTCTACTTTCTGTGTTATATACAGTTCTTAATTTTCCTTTCCATGTTGTTGTTTCATATGACATGATATTCTCAAGTTTTTTGCATTGTAGATTTTTTTTCTTTTTCACGTGTTGCCTGCTAGTGGTTGTGTCTGATAGTGACAGTGGTTCACTGTTCCCCATGTGTGTCTGATAGTGACAGTGGTTCACTGTTCCTCCCATGTTGTGTCTGATAGTGACAGTGGTCACTGTTTCCTCCATGTTGTGTCTGATGGATTGATGTTGGTTCACTGTCCTCCCATGTGTGTCTGTAGTGATTGGTCACTGTTTCTCCCATGTGTGTGTTTTGATAGTGACAGTGGTTCCTGTTTCCTCCATGTTGTGCTGATAGTTGAAGTGGTTCACTGTTTGCCTCCCATGTTGTGTCTGTAAGTGAAGTGGTTCACTGTTCCTCCATGTTGTGCCTGAGTGAGTGTCAGTGGTTCACTGTTCCTCCCATGTTGTGTCTGAATAGTGATATGGGTCACTGTTCCTCCCATGTTGTGTCTGATAGTGATAGTGGTTCACTGTTCCTCCATGTTGTGCTTGATAGTGACAGTGGTTCACTGTTCCTCCCATGTTGTGTCTGATAGTGAAGTGTTCACTGTTCCTCCCATGTTGTGTCTGATAGTGCAGTGGTTCACTGTTCCTCCCATGTTTGTGTCTGATAGTTGAAGTGGTTCACTGTTCCGTCCCATGTTGTGTCTGATAGTGACAGTGGTTCACTGTACTCCCTGTTGTGCTCGATAGTGATAGTGGTTCACTGTTTCCTCCCATGTTGTGTCTGATAGTTATAGTGGTTCACTGTTTCCTCCTAGTGTTGTGTCATTGATAGTGATAGTGGTTCACTGTTCTCCCTTGTTGTGTCTGATAGTGACGTGGTTCACTGTTCCTCCATGTTGTGTCTGATAGTGATAGGTGGTTCACTGTTCCTCCCATGTTGTGTCTGTTAGTGAAGTGGTTCACTGTTCCTCCCATGTTGGTTCTGATAGTGCAGTGGTTCACTGTTTCCTCATTTGTTGTCTGATTGTGACAGTGGTTCACTTCCTCCCATGTTGTGTCTGATAGTGACAGTGGTTCACTGTTCCTCCCATGTTGTGTCTGATAGTGACAGTGGTTTCACTGTTCCTCCATGTTAGTGCTGTCTGATAGTGATAGTGCGTTCACTGTTCCTTCACCATGTGTGTCTGATTAGTTGATAGTGGTTTCACTGTTCCTCCCATGTTGTGTTGTAGTGACAGTTGGGTTCATGTGCTCCGTTGTGTCTAGATAGTGAGCAGTGGTTCACTGTTTCCTTCCCATGTTTAACCATTTACAGTTACGTTTAAGTCATTTTACGCAGACGACTCTTATCAGACGACTTACCAAATTGCGATTTTGTGTCTGTAGTGCAGTGGCTTCACTGTTCCTCCCATGTTGCTGTCTGATTATGATAGGGGTTTCACTTGTTCCTCCGTTGTGTTAGATAGTAGCGACAGGTGGTTACACTGTTCTCCCATGTTGTTTGTCTGATAGTGATAGTGGTTCACTGTTGCCTCCATGGTTGTGTCTGAAAAAAAAATTAAAAAAAATTCTGAAAAAGATTTAAAAATAAAAAAATAATAGTACGGAGAGCAAGTAGAAATAATAAAAAATAAACAAAAAGAAAAAAAAAAAAAAAGATAATAAATTATATAATTAAAAATATAAAAAATAAACAAAAATATTTAAGGAAATCGTGAAAATAATAAAAATCATAATTTAGAGTGCAAAAATAGTGGTTCACTGTGCTCCTGTTGGCTGTCTGTAGGTGACGTGAGTTCACTTTCTCCTGTTCGTGTCTGTAGTGACAGTGGTTTTACTTGCTCTCCCCATGTTGTGTCTGATTAGTGACAGTGGTTCACATGTTCTCCATTGTTGTGTCTGTAGTGACAGTGGTTCACTGTTCCTCCCATGTTGTGTCTGATAGGCAGTGGGTTCACTGTTCCTCCTGTTTGTGTCTTAGATAGTGGAAAGTGGTTCCACTCGTTCCTCCCATGGTTGTGTTGATAGTGACAGTGGGGTTCACTGTTTCTCCCATAGTTGTACGTGTCGATATGACAGTGGTTAAAATGTTCCTCCCATGTTTTGTCTGATGTGCAGTGGTTCCTTGTGCTCCCAGTGTATGTGTTGATTAGTGACGTGGTTCATTTTCCTCCCATGTATGGTTGATAGTGCGTGGTTCAATTTTCCTCCCATGTTGTGTGTCTAGAATAGTGACAGGTGTTTTCATGTTCCCTCTCATGTTGTGTCCTCGATAGTGACAGTGTTCACTGATCCTCCCATAGTTGTGGGGTCTGATAGTGAGAGTGGTTCACTGTTCCTCCATGTTGTGTTCTGTGTCGACAGTGGTTTACTGTTCCTCTCCATGTTGGTCTGATAGTGGACAGTTGGTTCACTGTTCCCCATGTGTGTGTTTGATGTGGACAGTTTCACTGTTCCTTCCGCATGTTGTGTTGAATAGTGAACAGTGGTTCACTGCTCCTCCCAGTGTGTTCTGATAGTGAACAGTTGTTCAACTGTTCCTCCCATGCATTTGTGTCGATAGTGACAAGTCGGTTCACTGTTTCCTCCATGTTGTGTCCTGTAGTGACAAGTGGATTCAACTGTTTCTCCTGTGTGATGTCTGCTAATAGTGACAGTGGTTCACTGTTCCTCCCATTTGTGTCTGAAATATGACAGTGGTTCAAACTGGTCCTCTCAATGTCTAGTGTCTAATAGTAAACAGTGGTTTTCACTTGTTCCTCATCGTTGTGTCTATAAGTGATAGTGTTCCTGATGTCGTCCCATGTTGTGTCTGGATAGTGATAAAGTGGTTCCACTGTTCTCCATGTTGTGTCGATAAGTTGAATAGGTTGGTTCACTGTTCTCATGTGTGTCTGATAGTGACAGTGGTTCCCCTGTTCCCCTCCAATTGGTTGTGGTCCCTGATAGTGATAGGTTGGGAACGAAACGGTACCACGCGCCGGAGTTAGCTTCCTCTGCGTCGTCCCGGGAGGAAATGACAGGAGGGAAGAGGAGGATGGGTACCCCCCATGAGGAAAGGTCCCTGGCCGAAGGCAAAGCCTGCCAGGACTTCCATAGGACCAGGGCCACCGCACCCGTCCAGTAGACGTCGCTAGGTTACGGCGGGAACAGGAGCCCTCTCCACAACAAGCTCAGGGGTCACTCCCAATATCAGCTCCTTCAACTGGCTAATTCTTACTGTCACAATTAAACGAAACAGCAGAACAACCAATCAATCACAGCACCAACAACAGGATCTTCAGCACTGCCAACCTCAAACACAAGCACAACATAATGCCTTGTGCTAGACAAGTGCCAAACAACTAGCTCAACAAAAGCACAGACGAGAGTTCAGCCAAATAGAGAGACCTATCAGACACCTGTTTTTTTTTTACTTTTCGGCATAGCGGTGGCCCATGAAGACAAACGTTGACTTTTTTGACAGGTGGAATTGCAACTGTAAAATTTCAGGTTGTCCTGGGAAAAATTGTTTGCTCAGTTCAAGTTGGATGCTGATGATTAGTTAAGTACATGTTAAGAGTGGCTCACTGCCAACGAGTGCAACCAAGGTCTTTCTTGTTCAGTGAACTTCTCCGTATCACTATGTACGCGTGGAGAGATTATCTGCACAGGCGCAATACAGATGTGACCATCAACATATCTCTATAATACTAGATAAGATGTATTGCGGTGAGGTTCGAGCCCTAAATTGCTGATGGCTGACAGTTCATGGTATATGTTTTCATACATTACCAACGAGGTCATTGATAAAACATTGACATTTAGCTGACCTCTAACTTACGCATCTTGGAGGGTTTATGGTGTATTGCCAATATCACCCATGGCCAAGGGCCGATATCCAGGCAACTTTGACATTCCATCGAGTGCATAAGAACCAACCCTTAGCCTGTGGTTATATTTGGCCACTATACCACAACCTCTTGGGCCTATGACTTGCCTTAATTATAGTGTTCCATTATTAGGCCTGGGGGGGCTCTAGACGCTTACCGTTGCCTTGCTTGGGGTTGTTATCGGGTCTACATGATGTTCCTTCTGTCTCTGACGTGGCACCAGTGGAAGGACTCTATGGAGCTGGACTCTCTGATAGGTACTAGTCCTCCACATTCTTCTTCATACCTCAGGGGTTTGTCGTCTGGTGTTTATATTTTTCCCCACCTCTGGAAGAACATCACAACATTTGGGCACTGTGAAATGGCTACTATACATTACCAGTACCAGTCAAACGTTTTGGGCACACCTACTCATTCAAGGGTTTTTCTTATTGTTTTACTATTTTCTTACATTGCAGAATCAATAGTGAAGACGTCACAAAACTATTGAAATCAACCTATGGAGATCATGTAGTAACAAAAAAGTGTTTACAATAAAATCAAAATATATTTTATATTTAAGATTCTTTCAAAGAGTAGCCAACCCTTTTTACTTAACGACAGATTTATGCACACTCTTGGCATTCTCCTCAACCAGCTTCATAGGTAGTTACCTGGATGCATTTCAAAATTAACAGGTGTGTCTCTTCTTCTGTTTAAAGAACGTTAATTTGTGAATTTATTTTCGCTTCTTATGTTGCATATTGGAGCCAATTCAAGTGTTTCATAACAAGGTAGGGGGTTGGGTATACCAGAAGATAGCCCTATTTGGATTAAAAGACCAAGTCCGATATATGGCAAGAGAGACGCCAACTCCTCACTGAAAGGCACATGGACGAGCACGCTTCGAGTTACCAAAAAGGCACCTAAAGTACTCTCAGGATTGAGGGAAAATCGTGCCACCAGGTTCCATACGGTGAACGCATGGTTGGTGGCAGTATCAAATGCTGGGGGATGTTTTGTCAGCGCGCAGGGACTGGGGATGACTAGTGCAGCGAATCGACGGGGAAGTGGAATGGGACGCAAAGTAGGGAGATCCTTTGATGAAAAAACCTGGCTCCTGTGTGTGGGGTATGACTGTATGTATTATGTGTGAAGTTCACCTTGTGTGTGCTCTGTGCAGGACAAACGACTCTAAGTATGTTTTTTTTTTACACAGCCAACAACACAGTAGTGGCTTTGGGAACAAGTCTCTGAAAATGTGGTCCTCGTTGACGTGGCTCAGCCAGAGCCCGGACTTGAAATGCCGATCAAACGAGATGTAACGCTGAAAATTGCCTGATGTTGCAGCGAACGCGCCCCCCCAACCTGACGCTGGAGCTTATTGCAGAGAAGAATGGGAGAAACTCTCGCATATACAGGTTGTGCCAAGCTTGTGCGTCATACCCAAGTAAAGAACTCGAGGCTGTGATGCGCTGCAAAAGGTTAACTTCAACAAAGTAACCTGAGTAAAGGGTCTGAATATTATGTAAATGCTCATATTTCCATATATTATTTAATATATTTTGAAACACTTTGCTTTTGTCCATTATCGGGTATTGCGTGTAGATGATTGAGGGGAAAAAAAGCGATTGAATCCTATTTTAGAATAAGGCTCGTAACGTAACAAAATGTGGGGTTTTCCTCGAATATTCTCAGCACACATGTTCGTCTTGTTTAGCGTGCTGAGTGACGTAATGCTGGGTGTTCGTACTCATGCTCTTCCTTCCTTAATGTTGGAGTAAGTGTAGTTGATACGTAGTGTTCTCTAAATTACAGTCCCAAAGCTATTAGTGTTGTGATTCAACTTCAGAATAAAGAACTAGTGTTCATGTTCTCCCGGTATTTTTGCTCGAGTCTCTAAGAGTGCAGTTGAACGGTGGTTCACGGTTGTGAATACCAAAATTACTACACTTGCCCAAATAAAGTTGTAAGCATAGTGTGGTTTGATCTCAGACAAGCCGGTGGTTAATGACTTTGTTGCACTTCTATAATAGTCGACTGCATTACATCTGATAGTGACAGTGGTTCACTGTTCCTCCCATGTTGTGTCTGATAGTGACAGTGGTTCACTGTGCTCTAACACAATGTGTAATGTCTGCCTGGTGATATCTGTGTGTATTTATAACGTGTCATAAAATAATGTATGCCAGTTTACTGTAGGAGAATCTGACAAACCATGGCAACCAAACCAACTGCTGTCCCCTGGCTGTCTGTCTGCTGAGGTCTCTGGTCCAGAATAAAACTATAGCTGGAGAGGATAGCTACGGGTGTAGGATGACATCGCCGCTTATACTTAAGTGATGATCTAGGATCAGTTTTGATACTTGCATCCTAATGTTTAAGTCTATAGAGTAAACTGATCCTAGGCCTGTGGTTAGAGACAGAGTCTGCCCAGATGTCCAGGGGAATGAGATCTTTCTGCCCCCTGACATAACGTTACTGCTGTAATGCTCCCTRAGTCACTSMYTGCATTCCAAATGGCTCCCTATTCCTTATCTAGTGCACTACTTTGGTACAGGCTCTGGTCAAAATTAGTGCACTACTTTGGAACAGGCTCTGGTCAAAATTAGTGCACTACTTTGGAACAGGCTCTCGTCAAAATTAGTGCACTACTTTGGAACAGGCTCTCGTCAAAATTAGTGCACTACTTTGGAACAGGCTCTGGTCAAAATTAGTGCACTACTTTGGAACAGGCTCTGGTCAAAATTAGTGAACTACTTTGGAACAGGCTCTGGTCAAAATTAGTGAACTACTTTGGAACAGGCTCTGGTCAAAAGTAGTACACTATATAAGGAATAGGGTGCCTTTTTGTACTAAAGCCCACTGTCATTATGTTGCCTTSAATGAGACCAGCGATCAAGGAGGTTCCACTGGCTGTGCTGAATCAGTAAGAGGTAGGTCCCAGAGGGAACACTGCTTTATTGGGTTAGTCCCAGAGGGACCACTGCTTTATTGGGTTAGTCCCAGAGAGACCACTGCTTTATTGGGTTAGTCCCCAGAGGGACACTTGCTTTTATTTGGGTCTAGTTCCCAGAGAGACCACTGATTGTCCCAACATGAAGAACAGGCAGACCAGACACACACACACACTCACACACACCTTGTTATACATTGTCTCTAGTTACGGAACAGAACCTCCCAATGTGAAATCTCTCACTGGCCACAACTTAAACCTCGAACAGAAATACCTCATGCGGGGTGTTATTAACTTCGTGTTTCCAAGCAAAAGCAGTAACAGACAGCTCTGACACATGTTGTGTAACATGTCAACCTAAAACACATGTGAACGTACTGTAAGTTAATGTAACCAAACGGTCTCACTAACAACAAACACAGTGGCATAAGATGCTGCCTGTTGACACAGTGTCCATTGGGTGGTCTGCACTTTAACCCTTGACCTGGCTGGCTGACACACAAGCAGTCATTTGAAGTGCTCCAACTTCCTCCTCACCTCTCTCTCGCAACAAACACACATGCTCGCGCAACCCCACCACATCACCCAAACAACAACACACAACACACACACACACCCACACACACACACACACACACAAACAACACACACCACACACACACACAAAGATCACCACTACTCCCACATCCTGAAAGACCGACAGAGTCAGTAGGCCAGGCATTTGTTGGGTTTTTTGTTTTGGGTTTTTTTTTTTGTTTTTTTTTACAACAATTTTATATCTTTTCTTTTTTTTTTTTTTTTTTGTTATTAATAATCTCTAATATGCCCTCTCTTCCCATTAACAAATATGATTTTTGCACCTCCATTCTCCCGCCTCCGCTCCCTTCTGGCTCTTTCTTACTCTTTATTTTTCTTCCTCTCTCTTCTTCTTCCCCTCTTCCCTCTCTCTACTTCCTCCCACGGTTCT
>NW_019945944.1:29687-37109 GCF_002910315.2 Salvelinus sp. IW2-2015 | reverse complement strand
TCTCTCTAGTATCCAAGCCCCGCTGGAATAGACAATTGTGACTGCCAAGGTGCTGTGTCTCTCTCTCTGTGTGTGTGGTTGTGGTGTGTGTGTGTGTGTGTGTGTTGCTGTGTGGTGTTGTTGTGTGTGCCTGTAAGTCTAAGCCCTAAGATTCCCTGTCTTCCTTTTAATTGCTGCTGATCTCTGGCCTAGGTTCACACACACAACACACACACACAGCACACACACACAAACACACACACAACACACAACACGGACAACAGCACACACACACACACACACACACACACACACACTCTCTTGGGTAATCACCAATGTATTATCAATCATGTATTATCATCATGTATTATCAATCAATGTATTATCACCATGTATTATCATCATGTATTATCATCAATGTTATTAATCCATCTGTATTATCATCATGTAATTATCATCATGTATTATCATCATGTATTATCATCATGTATTATCACCATGTAATTATCATCATGTATTATCATCATGTATTATCATCCACATGTATTTATCATCATGTATTATCACCATGTATTATCCTCATGTATTATCATCATGTATTATCATCATGTATTATCAATCATGTATTAGTCTCATGTATATTCATCATGTATTATCATCATGTATTATCATCATTGTATTATCATCATGTAATTATCAATCGATCCATGTATTATCATCATGTATTAGCCTCATGTATTATCATCATGTATTATCATCATGTATTATCATGTATTAGTCATCATGTATTATCATCATGGTATTATATATGTTTCACCGATGTATTATCAGGTCATGTATTATCATCATGGTATTACATCAATTATATCTCTCTATCATCAATGTATTATCATCATGTAATTAGTCAATCATGTATTATCATCATGTTATTATAATCACGTATATCATCATGTATTAATCAATCATGTAGTATCATCATGTATTATCATCATGTAGCTAATCAATCACTGTATTTAGCACCATGGTATTATATTATGATCCGTATTACATCATGTATATCTCAATCGTATTATCATGGCAACGTAGACTATCATCATGTATTCTATCACCAATGTATTACATCATGTATTATCATCATGTATTATCATCCATGTACTATCAGTCATGTATTATCATATGTAATTATCATGCAACGTATTAAATCACGTATTTCCCAGCGTAGTATCATCATGTATTGTCACTCATTGTATTATCATTCATATATTAGTCATCAATGTATTACTCTCTATCATCATCTATTCATGCATGTTATCATCATGTGCATTATACATCAATGGTGACTATCATCATGTACTATCATCATGTATTATCATCACGTATTATCATCACGTATTATCACATGTACTACACATGTATTCATCATGTATTATCAATCTTCGTACATAGCCAGCATGTATTAGTCTCTCTAATCATCAATGTATTCTCCATCATGTATTATCATCATGTACTCTATATCAGTATTATTCTGCATCATATGTTCTATCATCATGTATCACACATCATCCTGTATTATCATTCATGTATTATCATCACTATCACTGTCATATCATACGTAGTTATCATCATGTACTATCCTCATGTTATGCATTATGTCATCATGACTCCGCATGTATTACTTCTCTACCATCAATGTATATATCATCAGTATTATCATCATGTATTGGATCATCATTAATTATCATCAAGGTATTATCGACCATGGTTAATTATATTCATGTACTATCATCATGTATTATCTCTCTATCACACCTCTATTATCACCATGGCATTAATCATCATGTATTATCAATCATCTGTATTATCATCAGTATTATCCGTGCATGTAATATCATCCATGTATTAATCATCATTGTAATTATATCATGTAATTATCAATCATGTATTATCATCAATGTAGCTAATCATCGATGTACTTATCTCTCATCATCATGTGATTACTCATCATGTATTATCTCTCTATCATTGTATTATCATAATGTATATCATCAATGTATTAGCCCATGTATTATCTCATGTATTATGCTCTCTATTCATGTATATCACTCATGTTATTATCATCAATGTATTATCGCGCATGTATTATCACCATGTATATCTCTCTATCAGTCATGTATCTGAGCATGCATGTCTTATCATTCATGTTTACATCATGTACTATCATCTATGTATTATCATCTAACGTATTATCATCATGTATTATCATCATGTATTATCTCTCTATCATCATGGTATTATCAATATTGAATTATCTACCATGATTATCCATCATCTATTATCATCATTTATTATCATCATGTATTATCATCCCGTATTATCATCAGTATATCATCATGTATTCATCATCACGTATTCATCATCATGTATTATCAATCAAGTATAGATCATCATTTATGTACCAATATCATGTATTATCCTCACGTATGTATCAAATTCAACGTATTGATCATCATGGTAATTATCATCACGTAATTATCATCATGTATTATCATACGTATTATCTCTCTATCATCTGTATTTTCATCATGTATGATCATCATTCAATGGGTATATCACCATCGTATTATCACAGTATTATCATCATGTATTACATCAGTATTATCATCATGTATATCATCAATGTTATCTCTCTATCATCAATGTATTATCACCATGTAATTATCATCAGTATTAATCATCATGTATTATCATCATGTATTATCATCATGTATTATCCTCTCTATCATCATGTATTATCATCATGTATTATCATCATGTATTATCTCTCTATCATCATGTATTATCATCATGTATTATCATCATGTATTATCATCATGTTTATCTGCTCTAATCATCATGTATTATCATCATGTATTATCATCATGTATTATCACCAGTATTATCATAATGTAGTTATCATCATGTATTATCGTCATGTATTATCATCAATGTATTATCAGTCATGTATTTATCATCATGTTTATCATCAATGTATTACATCATGTACTATATCATGTATTATCATGCATGTATTATCATCATGTATTAATCATCAATGTATATCATCACGTATTAGTACCAGCACGTACTATCATCAATCGTATTATCATCATGTTTATTCATCATGTATTATCATCACGTATTATCACCATGTATTATCCATCATGTACTATATCACTGTATTATCATCATGTATTATCATCAATGTACTTATCATCATGTATTATCATCATGTACTATCATCATGTATTATCATCACGTATTATCATCAGTATTATCATGGCACGTATTATCATCACGTATTATCATCATGTATTATCTCTCTATCATCATGTATTATCATCATGTATTTATCATCATGTAATTATCATCAATGTATTATCAATGTCATTATCCATGGTATATCATCATGTATTCATCATGTATTATCATCATGTATTATCATCATGTATTTCATCATCATCTATTATATCATCTATTATCATTCATGTATATCATCACGTATTATCATCATGTATCACCATGCCACCATCGGTCCCAGAGCGGTCAGACTGGTGGCTCCATAGGTCCCAGAGCGGTCAGACTGGTGACATTATAGGGTCCCAGAAGCGGTCAGACTGGATGACATTATAGGTCCGCAGAGCGGTCAGACTGGAGGTACCAATAGGTCCCAGAGTGGTCAGACTGGGGACCATTATAGGTCCCAGAGCGGTCAGACTGGTGGCTCCATAGGTCCCAAGAGCGGTTCAGACTGGTGACATTAAAGGTCCCAGAGCGGTCAGACTGGTGACATTAAGGTCCCAGAGCCGGTCAGCACTGGTGGCTCCATAGGTCCAGAGCGGTCAGACTTGGTGAAACCCTATCAAAACTGCAGCAACCTCATACTTGTTCATGTGAATTATAATTTAGATGTGTGCCGCCCTGTAAGGACTCTCGATCACGGCCGGTTGTGATACAGATCGGGATCGAACCCAGAGTCTGTAGTGACGCCTCTTAGCACTGAGATGCAGTGCCTTAGACCGCTGCGGCCAGTCGGGAACCCAATGATTGACAAATTCGCAGTTCATAATTTTGGATTGAAAACGTATAGGCAGCCTAGCCAGCCCAATTTTGAATATAAACCAAATTTGATCACATTCACATTTTCTCCTGACACACAAATGGACTATAAATACATAACGTTACCAAATAGTTTACCCTGACCAGATGTACAGGGCGCATAGGCCGTATGCAGCGGATCTTATTAGTAGACTACAGTTGATCAGATGGAAAAAATAGTCTCCTTTTCATCCCATACAGCATGTCAGATCTCTAACATTTATGTGTAGCCTAGGCTGCTGCAATATTTATGTCATGAGTTTTTGCTTGTGTCTGTCAGAAGGGATTATGTGTTATCATCTTTGCTAAATAAATATCAAAGGAAAGTGGAAAACTGACTTAATAAAGCACTCGCGAAAAAAAAATTGTCTCCGTCAACCTCTTTCTTTCATCTAACTTTTAATGGATGATGCGATGGATGCCATCAAATCATTCTGAATTGATTTCGACATCCCAGAAAAGACAGTCGAAAGTTCCATATGCTTAGCAAGTAAAGCATCGTAACGTGCAATTACCTCTGCAAGTTCCTTGTAGTTGCCCTTATCGGCGGGAACTTTCCCGCTCGTCGTGTCCCCTAAAAGCCAATTCTTTCAGGCCCCAAAACGCAGTGGTGTTGATAAGCCAATTGAGAACATCCTCTCTGTTTCCTCTTCCTTTCTCGTCGTGTTGCGCAGTTTGAATACTCGGACGAAATCTGACGTGGATACGTATATGCTAACTGCTTCTGTTTAGTCGAACGATAAGATGCTCTCGAGGCCACTGTACCGCCCTTTCGTCCAAGGCTCAGACTTTCCAAAAAGCAGGCAAGGCCAGAAATACAGGCAGCTTGATCATAGACTCACTGTTAACCAGCGAAACTTTTGATACCAGTTGGTATTGAACACCCTCACTTTTTCATCCTTCTTTATGAAAATGATCTCAGACAGAGGTCGACCCTCGGTTTTAATTCGCACCTTTTCCGTGAACCCCAGAGAATGAAAGGGGTTCTTCAACAAAAAGTCAACAAAATTGTTGGCGGCGAAAACTGCACACTCGAGCTGGTAGCTAGCTACCTACTGATACTTGCTACTGAAGTTAGCAAGGTAAATTCAAATAAATTGAACAAACTGGGCACACAGATAAAGTTATGAAACCAAGAAAACAATTTATAATCTACCTCCTCCGTCTCCTGTAATTTGAAGAAACTCATTTGAATTTTTCAATCTCTATCCAAAAATGTCACCAACTCATCAAGCTTCTCAACACACTAGAACCCCCCCATAATGCTCTGCGACACAACCCCAATACAACACACTAGGTTCATTCTCTGATCGTAATCATATGATTGGATAGACAACATGTCAGTTCATACTGCAAAAGCTTTGATTGGTTGGAGGTCGCCCTTCAAAAGTGGTCATAATTACCATGTAGGTCAATGGAATGGGGTGAGGCCTACGAGCCACCTAGGTTTTGCATTGACGTCAACGTACCCAAAGGAGGATAGAAGCTAGCTGTCCAAGTCTGAGGTCCTGAGCGCTCTGGAGCAGGTTTACATCAAGGATCTCTCTGTACTTTGCTCCGTTCATCTTTCCGTCGATCCTGACTAGTCTCCCAGTCCCTGCCACTGAAAAACATCCCCACAGCATGATGCTGCCACCACCACCATGCTACACCGTAGGGATGGTGCCGTGTTTCCTTGGTTTCATCAGAACAGAGAATCTTGTTTCTCATGGTCTGACAGTTCTTTAGGTGCCTTTTGGATAGGAAATAGGAAAAATGCCAAGGGGGTGAATACTTTCGCAAGCAACTGTATGTAAACAAGGCATTTCAGTTAGTTTTTTTGTTTTATTTTGTCAAATAAAATTTTAAAAACTGTTTTAACTTTGTAATTATGGGGTATTGTGTTTCGATTGATGCAGATTTTTTTTGTTATTTAATTTTAGAGTAAGGCTGTAATGTATCAAAATGTGGAAAAAGTCAAGGGGTCTGAATACTTTCCAAATGTATGTTTTTTTTTTTATTATTTACAAATGATTTAAAAAAGGAAAATCTGTCATTTCTTGAGTCAATAAGTAATCGACACCTTTGTTGTGGCAAGCTTAAATACGTTTCGGAGTACAAATTTACTTAACAAATCACATAATAAGTTGCATGAACTCACTCTGTGTGCAACAATAGTTTTTGACATTATTTTTTAATGACTACCACATCTCGGTACCCCACACATACAATTATCTGTAAGGTCCTTCAGTCGAGCAGTAAACTTCAAACACAGATTCAACCACAAAGACCAGGGAGGTTTTCCAACGCCTCGCAAAGAAGGGCACCTATTGTAAAAAAATATATATAAGAAAAAAAGGAATATCCCTTTGTGAAGTCATTAACTACACTTTTGATAGTGTATCAATACACCCAGTCACTACAAAGATACAGACGTCCTGATTCAGTTGCCGGAGAGGAAGTAAACCACTCAGGGATTTCACCATGAGGACAATGGGGGCTTTAAAACTGTTACAGAGTTTAATGGCTGTGATATGAGAAAACTGAGGATGGATCAACAACACTGTAGTTACTCCACCATTCTAACCTAAATGATAGAGTGAAAAGAAGGAAGCCTGTAAAGATTTATTTTTTAAATCCAAAAGATACAGCCTGTTTGCAACAAGACACTACAGTAAAACTACATAGTAACTTTATGTCCTGAATACAAAGAGTTATGTTTGGGGCAAATCCAACACATCACTGAGTACAGCTCTTTATATTATCAAGCAATACTAATATTACTACCACTACTGCTACTACTGCTACTACTACTACTGCTACTACTGCTACTACTACTACTGCTACTACTACTACTGCTACTACTGCTAATACTACTACTACTACTACTACTACTACTACTACTGTTACTACTACTACTACTACTACTACTACTCCTACTACGACGACTACTACTACTACTACTACTACTACTACTACTACTACTACTACTACTACTGTTACTACTGCTACCACTGCTACTACTGCTACTAATACTACGGCTGCTACTGCTACCACTGCTACTACTGCTACTACTACTACTGTTACTACTACTACTACTACTACTGTTACTACTACTACTACCACTGTTACTGCAACCACTACTACTACCACTACTACTACTACCACTACTACAACCACTACTACTACTACTATTGCTACTACTGTTACTACTGCTGTTACTACTACTACTACTACTGTTACTACTACTACTACTACTACTACTGTTACTACTGCTGTTACTACTACTACTACTACTACTGTTACTGCTGTTACTACTACTACTACTAC
>NW_019945944.1:18036-28218 GCF_002910315.2 Salvelinus sp. IW2-2015 | reverse complement strand
CCCCCAGAGAGATAAATCACATAATAGTTGCATGAATCCTCTGTGTGCAACCAATAGTTTTTTTGACATTATTTTTTAATGACTACACATCTCGTACCCCACACATCAATTACTGTAAGGTCCTTTCCGTCGAGCAGTAAACTTCAAACACAGATTCAACGCACAAGACCAGGGAGGTTTTCCAAACGCCTCGCAAAGGAAGGGCACCTACTTGTAAAAAAATATACATATAGAGAAAAAAAGGAAATCCCTTTGTGAAGTCATTAAACTACACTTATTGAATAGTGTATCATAACACCCAGTCACTACAAGATACAGACGTCCTGATTGCAGTTGCCGGGAGGAAGTAAAACCACTCAGGGATTTTCCCATGAGGACAAATGGGGGCTTTAAAACTGTTACAGGAGTTTAATGGGCTGTGATCAGAGAAAACTGAGGATGGATCATACAACACTGTAGTTACTCCACATTCTAACCTAAAATGATAGAGTGAAAGAGAAGGAAGGCCTGTAAGATTTATTTTTTAAATCCAAAGATACAGCCCTGTTTGCACAAGCACTACAGTAAGACAACTAACATAGTACTTTATGTCCTGATACAAAGAGTTATGGTTTTTGGGGCAAATCAACACATCACTGACGTACAGCTCTTTTATATTATCAAGCATACTAGATATTACTAACTCTGCACACTGCTACTACTGGCTACTGCTACTACTGTACTATGCTCTACTACTATGGCTACTACTTTTTTTCTACTACGTGCTACTACTGCTAATACTACTATACTACTACTACTAGCTATACTACTGTTCTAAACTACTGATACTACTACTACTGATCCTACTATCGACACTACTACTACTACTACTACTACTACTACTCTACTACTACTACTAGCTGTTACTTACTGTTACACTGCTTACGCTACTGCTATGACTTACTACTATCTACGGCTGCTACTGCTACCGACTGCTGAACTACTGCTACTACTACTAACTGTTACACCTAGTTTCTAGTACTACTTTACTACTACTGACTAACTCACTGTACCGACTGGTTTACGCACTACTACTCTCCAATAACTACTACTACCACTACTAGCAACCACGTACTACTCCTACTATTGCTAGCTCTGTTTACTAACTGCTGTTACTGACTAGCTAACTACTACTGTTACTACTACTACTAATTCTACTACTAGTCTGTTACTCAACTGCTTTACTACCTGACTACTAACTACTATGTTACTGCGTTACTGACCTACTACTACTACTACTACGTATTTGTTGCGTTTACAATACTACTAACTCACCTACTAGCTACTACTACTTACTACTGTTACTTGGCAACCAACTTACTACTACCTACTACTACTGACTGAACTACTAATACTACTACTGTTACTGCTGCACTACTACTACTACAGTTCTAATAATCTACTAGCCACTATACTACTACTCTAATACTACTACTGTTACTTCTGTGCTAGCTACTAGACTACTATACAGTTACTACTGTTAGCTAGCTACTACTGAGTACTACTGCTACTTTTACTGCTTGTTACTACACCTACTACTACTACTACATACACTGACTGGACTGTGTACTGGCTACTATACATACTACTAACTCTGACAGATACTACTATACTACTATGTTATACTAGCTAGACTACTGTTTACTGCTGTTACTACCTACTACTGACTACTGTTACTTACTGTTACCTACCTACTACTACTACTACTGCTACTGTTTACTGCTGTTACTAGACTACTACTTATACTAGCTAACACTACTGTTATTGTGCTACTACTACTTAATCAAAAAATAATGAGATGCAAGTCAGGGTTAATAGAGAATCGGTCAGTAGTCCATGGATACATTCTCGTATGGGTGGCCCTAGGGGAACGAACCCACAAGCCCAGGTTTTGCGTCTAGCTTTTCTCTACCCAACTGAAGCCCACAACAATAACATGTGCACATGGTTAGGCAGATGTTAATGGCGAAGTGTAGCGGAAAATGCTTGTGCTTCTAGTTCGACGCTGCAGTATAATATCTACCAATGTAATCTAACATAACCAACGTATAGGCTTGAATGTTTGTGTTTACGGACACACACACACACACAGCACACACACACAGCACACACACACAACACACACACACACCACACACACACACACACACACACACACAGCAGACACACACACACAACACACAACACACCACACGGAACACACACACACAATCTCTCTTCTCTCCTCTCGCTTCGTCCCAACTGAAATGGGATGGGCCCTAGCTCTAAGGACATAGATGACCGCACCTCTGATCTTATCTCTTGCCTTTTACTTTATGCACCATGTGTGTGTGTGTGTGTGTGTTGGTGGTGTGTGTGTGTGTGTGTGTGTGTGTTGTGTGTGGTGTGTGTGTTGTGTGTGTGTGTGTGGTGTGTGTTGTGTGTGTGTGTGTGGTGGTGTTGTGGTGTTGTGTGTGTGTGTGTGTGTGTATGCATGTCTTAATCAGCAGGGAGACCAGGTATAAGTGGTGTGGTGAGGGGCAGGTATAGCGGCCTGGTTGTTGACATTAACTTACATGTTTCCTCTGGTTACCTTTCCTTCTGCTGCTTCTCCTTAATAAATACATAGAGGTCAGATACACATCAGCCACATACCAGTATCGACCGCCACACACACACACACTATCGCCCTGCCTACCACGCTGACCCCTGCCTAAACAACAGACTATCCCCCTGCCACACACACCGATCGCCCCCCTCGCAACACACACTATCCCCTCCCAATTCAACTATCCGCTCCGCACACACACTACCTGGGCGCCCTGCCCAACACACTATGCCCTCCCACACACACTGTCCCTCCCACACACACTATCGGCCGCTCCCACACACATTTCCGCCTCGCCACACACGACTTGTCGCCCCTCACCCACACACTATCGCCCGCCCCACACGACACTGATCCCCGCCTTCCAAACACACTCTCCCCCTTCCACAGACACAGACTGATCGGCCCCTCCCACAACACTTTCCCCCCTACCACACACACTACGCGCCCTCCACACATGGACTTTCCCCCCTCACGCACACACCTGTTTCGCTCCCTCCCACACACTATCCCGCGCCTCCGCACTCACACTATCCCCTCGCAAATCACACTATCCCCTCCCAACGCCACTATCCCCTCCCACACACACTTCCCCGCCTCCAAAACACACACTATCCCCCCTCTCAAACATCAGACACTATCCGGCCCCTCCCACACGAGCAGCTATCTCCCCTCCCACACAACTATCCCCCTCCCAAACACAGCTATCCGGCCTCCCACACACACTATCCCCCCCTCCCAAACACACTATTCCCCTCCCAAAGCACAATTCTATCCCCCCTCCACACAACACTTTCGCCCCCTCCCACAGCACACTATCCCTCCCACACACATTCGCCCTCCGCACACACACTTTCCCCCCTCCCACACACTATCCGCTCTCCTCCACCACCCTATCCGCCCTCCCAACAACACAAACTATGCGCCGCCTGCCCACATCACGCTACCCGCTCGCCACACAGCACTATCTCCCGCTCCCACACACCACTTTCCCTCCCACACCCGTATCCCCCTGCCCACACACGGACACTATCCCCCCTCGCAAACACACTATCGCCCCTCCCAAACACACTATCCCCGCCCTGCCCACACACCACTATCCCCCCTCCCACAGCACGACTTTTCCGCCCTGCCCACACACTATCGCCGCCCCTCGGCACACACACTATCCCGCTCCCAAACACACTATCCCCTCCAAAAACTATCCCCTCCCAAACACACTCTCCCCCTCCACAGCACAAATAATCGCGCCCCTCGCACACACACTATCCCCCGCGCTCGCCACGAGCACACTTTCCCCTGCCCACACACACTTTCCGCCCTCCGCAAAACACACTATCCCCCTGCCCGAACAGCAGCTATCCCCTCCCACAGCAGCACTATCCCCCTCCGCACAGCGTCACCTATCCTCCCACACACACTATCCGCCCTCCGGCACACAGACACTATCGCCCGCTCCCACACACTATCCGCCCTCGACACACACTATCGTCACCTCCACACACTATGCCCGCTCCCACACACACTGTCCCGCCTCCAAGCACACACATAATCGCCGCCTCCACACACTAATGCCCCTCCCACACACGACTATCCCGCCCTTCCAAACACACTGATGCCCCCCTGCCCAACACTATCCGCCCTCCCATCCACACATCCCCCCGTCCAAACAACAGCTTCCCCCTCCCACACACACTATCCGCTCCAAACACACACTATCGCCACCCTCGCACACACACTATCGTTCCCCTCCCACACCAACACTATCCCCTCTCCCACACACAGCCTATTCCCCCCTGGCTCCAACAACTATCCCCTCCCACACACACTATGCCCCTCCCACACACAACTTCCCCTCCCAAAACACACTATGTGATCCCGCCTCCCAAACGACACTAATCCCCGCCTGCCCACACAACACTTCCGCGCTCCCAACACACACTATTCCCCTGCGCACACACACTTATCCCCGCCTCCCACATACTATCCCCCCTCCCACACACTTATCCCCCTCCCACACACACTATCCCACCTCGCCACCACACTATCGCCCCCTCCACAACACTATGCCCCTCCCACATATATGCCCCCTGCTCCAAACACACACCCTGCTGCTCATTTCCTTCACCTTGCCAGATCTGATAAAGTCATTATCCAGCGCAGCGGGTGGAGAGAGTTAATATGATGATAAATCTCCTGCAGGACCGACAACCATAGTAACAGTCTACACTATACAAGTATCACCTCTATGTTTTACTGCAGGGAGTAGTAACATTCTAACACTTAGCTATATCTATGGTTTAACTGGACAGTAGTATCAATTCTAGCCACTAAGCTATATCTATGTTTAACTGCACAGTAGTAACATTCTAAACCACTATCTATATCTATGTTTTACTGGCACAGTAGTATCATTCTACACTATGCTATATCTATTGTTTTACTGCAGCAGTAGTAACAGTTCTAAGCCGTAGCTATATCTATGTTTTACTGCAGCAGTAAGTATGCATTCTACCGCTATGCTTATCTATGTTATGCAAGAGTAAGTAACTTGCTACGTCTACACTATCTATATCTATGTTTACTGCGAGCAAGTATATCATTCTAGCCACTAGCTTATATCTATGTTTTTCCTGCACAGTAGGTAACATTCCTAACCGCTAGCTATGATCTATGTTTTACTGCAGCAGTAGTATCATTTCCTACCGGTAAGCGAATATATCTTGGTTGTTTACTGGCAGCAGTAGTGAAAGTAGTATCATTCTACCGCTAGCTATATCTATGTTTTACTGCACAGTAGTAACATTCTACCACTAGCTATATCTATGTTTTACTGCACAGTAGTAACATTCTACCACTAGCTATATCTATGTTTTACTGATAGCTTTTTATCACTGATTGTAAATCGGCCGCGGACAAAACAAAAGACCAGACAGGTAGGGGACGCTAATAATAGCAACATGCTAACGGCTAGGCAAACAGCTTCCTGACCGTCTGCGTTACCTTCCCCATTAACCGACCAGAGGGTCTTCCGTACCTCACAGAGACAGGTGGGTGTTACATCTAAATGCGTCCCCCGCTGTTTGGGACCTGAATGAAATGACCTCCACCAGTAACAACAAGGTCATACAGGAAAAAGAACATTAGCCTACAGCTATTACAGCTCATGAATATTCAAAGGTGGTAGACGTTGACTCATTACTTGAACGTAGAAGGCTTTTAAAGCAGCCAAAATAGAGCAGGGCCTAATTCGTTCCTTTACCTTTAGATTTTTTACAGGTCGGAATTGCTCTTAAATTACTATTAGACGTCAACCTTGCCAGTTGCGAGACGCTTTACAGAACGAAATCATTCTGTAAATGAATTGTTACGTCGGGATGTAAGAAGATCCTCCACTACATAGAGGAGGTAACCATGACGACATGTTTTTAAATGTAACCTTTATTGAACTAGGCAAGTCAGTTAAGAACAAATTCTTATTTTCAATGACGGCCTACCGGGGAACTGCCTTGTTCAGGGGCAGAACGACAGATTTTTACCTTGTCAGCTCAGGGATTCAATGCAACAACTTTTCGGTTACTGGCCCAACGCTCTAAACACTAGACTACCTGCCACCCCTACCTGCCTGATTTCACCAGTGGTGTAAAGTACTTAAGTAAAAATACTTTAAAGTACTACTTAACTATTTTTTCATGGGTATCTGTAATTTACTATTCATATTTTTTGACTACTTTTAATTTTACTTCACTACATTCCTAAAAAAATAGATATACTTTTTAGTCCTTACATTTTTCCCTGACACCCAAAAGTACTAGTTACAATGTGAATGCTTAACAGTTGAGGAAAAAGGTCTTAAATATGTAAATGATGTCTGAGGTTTGGAGTGTTGGAGTGTTCCCCTGGCTGTCTGTAAATGATGTCTGAGTGTTGGAGTGTTCCCCTGGCTGTCTGTAAATGATGTCTGAGTGTTGGAGTGTTCCCCTGGCTGTCTGTAATGATGTCTGAGGTTTGGAGTGTTCCCCAGGCTGTCTGTAAATGAATGTCTGAGTGTTGGAGTGTTCCCCTGGCTGTCTGTAATGATGTCTGATTTGTTGGGAGTGTGCCCCTGGCTATCTGTAAATGATGTCTGGGTGTTGGAGTGTTCCCCTGGCTGTCTATAAATGATGTCTGAGTGTTGGAGTGTTCCCTGGCTGCCTGTAATATGATGTCTGAGTGTTGGAGTGTTCCCCTGGCTGTCTGTAAATGATGTCTGAGTGTTGGAGTGTTCCCTGGCTGTCTGTAAAATGATGTCTGAGTGTTGGAGTGTTCCCCTGGCTGTCTGTAAATGATGTCTGAGTGTTGGAGTGTTCCCCTGGCTGCCTGTAAATGATGTCTGAGGTTTGGAGTGTTCCCCTGGCTGCTGTAAATGATGTCTGAGGGTTGGAGTGTCCCCTGGCTTCTGTAAATGATGTCTGAGTGTTGGAGTGTTCCCCTGGCTATCTGTAAATGATGTCTGAGTGTGGATGTTCCCCTGGCTGTCTGTAAATGATGTCTGAGTGTTGGAGTGTTCCCCTGGCTGTCTGTAAATGATGTCTGAGTGTTGGAGTGTTCCCCTGGCTGTCTGTAAATGATGTCTGAGTGTTGGAGTGTTCCCCTGGCTCCTGTAAATGATGTCTGAGGGTTGGAGTTTTCCCTGGCTGTCTGTAAATGAGTCTGAGTTTTGGAGTGTTCCCCTGGCTTCTGTAAATGATGTCTGAGTGTTGGAGTGTTCCCCCTGGCTGTCTGTAAATGATGTCTGAGGGTTGGAGTGTTCCCCTGCTGTCTGTAATGATTCTGAGTGTTGGAGTGTTCCCCTGGCTGTCTGTAAATGATGTCTGAGTGTGGAGTGTTCCCCCGTGGCTGTCTGTAAATGATGTCTGAGTGTTGGAGTGTTCCCCTGGCTGTCTGTAAATGATGTCTGAGTGTTGGAGTGTTCCCCTGGCTGTCTGTCAATGATGTCTGAGGGTTGGAGTGTTCCCCTGGCTATCTGTAAATGATGTCTGAGTGATGGAATGTTCCCCTGGCTGTCGTAAAAAGTAATACAAAAGGAAATTGAGCCGTGTGGTTTGCTAAATATCAGGAATTTGATGTATTGCGTTTATGCTTTACTTTATCCACACTGTACTTAAGTACATTTAAAATCTGATACTTTTAGACTTTTACTCAAGTAGTAATTTTACTGGGTGACTTTTACTTTTACTTGAGTCATTTTATATTAAAGTATCTTTACTTTTACTCAAGTATGACAATTGAGTACTTTTCCCACCCCTGGATTTCACCTCCTTCCTATAAGCCACACGTAGACTGTTATTCAAGAACACTGTCCGTATCAGATTTTACATATCGTTTATGAGTCGGCCCCAAATATTTGCGAATGGCTTTGCCTGATGTCCTTAGTGGTGGGCTATCTCATGAATTGATGTGATATATTTAGGTGAGCGGACACCTGCGGCGATTGATTTGTGCGTTGCCCTTCGTGCCCGCTCCCATACCCTATAATTCGCTATCTCTTTGTGACTCATTTGTAAACAGATAGACCAGAAAAGCCATATGCCATATACCTGATTAGAACCACCTGCTACTCATCTGCTGCTCTTTACCAATGCTGTTTTTAAGTTTTTTTTTATTGTACCTACACACTGAAGAAGGCTGTAAAGCCGAAACATCTGTGTACGCCATCCCTGTTGCAGTAAAAACATTTAAAACATTGAATAATGAGGTATGCTTTTCGAGAGTTGGGACAGAATTGGGACAGAGATGTCTGTATAAGCAGTGGAAAAGCTTCCAACATGATGCTGCCACTTTACAGATCAGGAAACATTGAAGGGTCCAAGGGAAAGGGACAGGGAGGTTGTTGGTACCTGAATGCCATACAGACACGCATCATGTCAAATGCCTTTTTATTCAGGAAAGGGCACAGACATACAGTACATAAACACTGAGTGGACAAAACATTAAGAACACCTGCTCTTTCCATGACAGGACTGACCAGGTGAATCCAGGTGAAAGCTATGATCCCTTATTGATGTCACTTGTTAAATCCACTTCAAATCAGTGTAGATGAAGGGGAAGAGACAAGTTAAAGAAGTATTTTTAAGCTTTGAGAAAATTGAGACATGGGTATGTTTCTTAAAATGCATACTACGGTGCTCCGAGCACGCAAATTGGAGCACAGGAGGGTCGGAGTACGATTCCAAATCAAAGTAGGGAGGGCACTTCATGAAAGCGTGTATCGACGCAAGCTTCAACAGAAAGTACACACAGAAATATGGCGCAACCACGTAAAAAAAATGATGCAACATTTTCGTGAAATCTATTATTTGAGCTGAAGCGAGAGAAAATACACTCCAACTTAGGAGTAAAATGTTGCCTGACTACAATATTTTATCTTGATACGTTAACAAATACATGCTGTGTTAATTTTGGCATGTTTACAGTGACCTGCCCACGAACCATAGATCGCAAACCCATAATAAGTCAAGAGGGCTAACTGGCTAGCTACTACTGTTATCTAACCAGATAGACACAGAAAATGATGAGCTAGCTATTGGCATTGTGTTATGTGTTAATAACATTTAGACTACGTTACCCAGCAGGCTATGCGGGCGGGGGAGATGGTTAAAGAATGCCTTGCATGGCTAAACATGGAGTGTTCTAGCTGAAGTATATGTTCATTAAAAGTAGTTAAACCTACGCCTCGTGTTTGTCATTATATAAGGAACAAACAGAACAGGCATAATATTAGTTTTAGGTCATTTTTGCCTGTTTAACTAGCTGGGTAGCTAGTGAAACGATTCACATATATCTAGCTGATTATTATAGGGTAGGCCATCATTGTAAATAATAAGTTGTTCTTAACTGACTTGCCTGGTTAAATAAAGGTTAAATGAAACATTTTAAAAACATTTAACATTATATGTTGTTTTTTTTAAAATAAATGTTACCCCATTTTCTCCCCAATTTTCGTGGTGTCCAATCGCTAGTAATTACTATCTTGTCTCATCGCTACAACTCCCATACGGGCTCGGGAGAGACGAAGGTCGAAAGCCATGCATCCTCCGAAGCACAACCCAACCAACTGCTTCTTAACACAGCACGCCTCCAACCCGGAAGACAGCCGCACCAATGTGTCGGAGGAAACACCGTGCACCCGGCCCCCTTGGTTAGCGCGCACTGCGCCCGGCCCGCCACAGGAGTCGCTGGAGCGCGATGAGACAAGGATATCCCTACCGGCCAAACCCTCCCCAACCCGTACGACGCTAGGCCAATTGTGCGTCGCCCCACGGACCTCCCGGTCGCGGCCGGTTGCGACAGAGCCTGGGCGCGAACCCAGAGACTCTGGTGGCGCAGCTAACGCTGCGATGCAGTGCCCTAGACGACTGCGCCACCCGGGAGGCCCAACATTTAACATTATGAAGTCAAATGTTTGCGTCTCGTTTTGTCTCTATTGTTGTCGTTGTCCTGGTTGGAAGACGTTTCAGTGAATGGGGAGGTGCAGCGTGAGGTAATACAGTATGGGGGGTGCAGTATGGAGAGTG
>NW_019945944.1:0-16529 GCF_002910315.2 Salvelinus sp. IW2-2015 | reverse complement strand
CCGGAAGAGAGATCTTGTAAAACGCTGAATGAGGCTAACCGCGAGGCGGAGACATCCACAGGAAACTTTATGAACTGAACGCCATATCACCAACCGCACACACTACCAGACACACACACAACACCATAACGGACGAGGCAGCGAGACACAACACGACAGTGAGAGACGACACACACACCCCACCTCACCACACACATTAACACACACACACAAACACATCAAATAAACACACACACACTAATTCTCAGATGCGCTGGGTTGGGATCCTTCCAGAAATATTAGTTCACATCTGTCAGGCAGCTATGCAGGGTGTATGTATATATGGTTGGTTGTGGTGTGTGTGTGTGTGTGTGTGTGTGTGTGTTGTGGTGTGTTGTGTGTGTGGTGCTGTGGTGTGGTGTGTGTGTGTTGTGTGTTTGTGTGTGTGTGTGTGTGTGGTGTGTGTGTGTTTGTGTTTGTGTGTGTGTGTCAACAGAACTAGAAGCAGAATAACATCAATCAAATAAATAATCCAAACAGCACCACCACAACACACACACACACACAACACACACCACCAACCCAGCAGCAAGGATAAACAGCAGGATTATACACTGAAACTGAACAGGAACATTTATAGAAACACTTGGCGGAATGTCGGAAAGAGACAGAGACAGAAAGACAGAGACGGGCAGACGACCGGGCAGAGACAGAGACAGAGAACAGAGAGAGAGACAGAGACAGGGCAGGACAGGGGCAGAGACAGGGGCAGAGACAGAGACAGAGACAGAGACAGGGCAGAGACAGGGCAGAGCAGAGACAGGAGACATGGGCAGAGACAGAGACAGAGACAGAGACAGAGACAGGGCAGACACAGGGGCAGACACAGGGCAGACACAGGGGCAGACCAGGGGCAGACACAGGGCAGGAACAGAGACAGGACAGAGACAGGGCAAGACAGGGGCAGAGACAGAGACAGAGACAGAGACAGGACAGAACAGGGCAGAGACAGGGGCATAGACAGAGACAGGACAGAGACAGAGACAGAGACAGGGACAGAGACAGAGACAGAGACAGAGACAGAGACCAGGGCAGAGACAGGGGCAGAGACAGAGACAGGGCAGTAACAGAGACAGAGACAGAGACAGAGACAGGAGAGACGAGACAGGGCAGAGACAGAGACAGGGGCAGAGACAGAGACAGGGAGAGACAGAGAACAGGGGCAGAGACAGGAAAGACAGAGACAGAGACAGAGACAGAGACAGGAGGCGAGACAGAGACATGGGGGGCAGAGACAGAGACAGGGGCAGAGACAGGGGCAGAGACAGGGGCAGAGACAGGGAGAGACAGGCGGCAGAGAGCAGAGACAGGGGCAGAGACAGGGGCAGAGACAGGGTCAGAGAGAGGTCAGAGACAGGGGCAGAGACAGGGGCAGAGACAGAGACAGAGACAGAGAGAGAACAGGACAGGGGCAGAGACAGGGCGAGACAGGGCAGAGACAGGGCAAGAACAGAGACAGGGGCAGAGACAGGGCAGAGACAGAGCAAGAGACAGGGGCAGAGACAGGGGCAGAGACAGAGACAGAGACAGGGGCAGAGACAGGGGCAGAGACAGGGCAGAGACAGGGGCAGAGACAGGGCAGAGACAGAGACAGGGGCAGAGACAGGGCAGAGAGGGCAGAGACAGGGGCAGAGACAGGGGCAGAGGACAGAGACGGACAGAGAGAGGACAGAGACGGGGCAGAGAGACCAGGGGCAGAGACAGGGCAGAAGACAGGGGCAGAGACAGAGACAGGGGCAGAGACAGGGGCAGAGACAGAGACAGAGACAGGGGCAGAGACAGGGGCAGAGACAGAGACAGGGCAGAGACAGGGGCAGAGACAGGGGCAGAGACAGAGACAGGGGGCAGGATGGGGCAGAAGACAGGGGCAGAGACAGGGGCAGAGACAGGGGCAGAAGACAGGGGCAGAGACAGAGACAGGGTCAGAGACAGGGGCAGAAGACAGGGGCAGAGACAGGAGCAGAGACAGGGGCAGAGCAGGGGCAGAGACCGGGCAGAGACAGAGCAGAGACAGGGGCAGAGACAGGGGCAGCGAGAACAGAGACAGGGGCAGAGGCAGGGGCAGAGAACAGGACAGGGCAGAGACACGGCAGAGACAGGAGAGACAGAGACAGAGACAGGGCAGAGACAGGGCAGAGACCAGGGGCAGAGAAGGGCCAGGCAAGACAGGACAGACAGGCAGACAGGCAGACAGGCAACAGGCAAACACAGGCGACAGGCAGACAGGCAGACAGGCAGACAGGCAGACAGGCAGAGACAGGCAGACAGCAAAAGGCAAACAGGCAAACAGGCAGACAGGCAGACAGGCAAACAGGCAGACAGGCAGACAGGCAATAGTGTGTTATTACTATATTATTACTATATCATAGGTATATACGTCATTATTACTATAATATAGTGTATTATTAAGTATTATTATCATAGTGTATTATTACCTATAATAGTTATTATTACTATATCCTAGTGATTATACTATATCATAGTGTAATTATTATAATCAAGTGTATTTATATATCATAGTGTATTATTACTATTATCATAGTGTATTATTACTGTTTATTACTAATCATAGTGTTATTAATATATATATAGTAATTTTATTCTGTGATTAGTGAATTATTTACTATATATAGTGTATTATTACTATAGAGTGTATTATTACTAAATAACAGTGTATTATTACTATATCATAGTGTATTATTACTAATATCATAGTGTATTATTAATATATCATAGTGTGATTATTACTATATATAGTGTATATCTTACTTATATGCATAGTGTATTATTAGTGTATTATTACTGTATCATAGTCTGTTATATTCTAAATAATAGCTGTTATTATATCTGTATTATTACTATATCATAGTGGATTATTACTGTATCTAGTGTATTATTACTAATAATAGTGTATTATTACTATATCATAGTGTATTATTACTATTCATAGTGTATTTATTACTTATCATAGTGTATTATTATCTGTATCATAGTGTATTTTACTATATCATAGTGTTTACTCTATAAAGTTATTATTACTAATCTCATAGTGAATTATACTGGTTATTATTACTATATCATAGTCGGTATTATTACAATATCAAGTGTATTATTACTGTTATTACTATATAATCGTGTATTATTCTATATCATAGTGTATTATTATCGTATTATTACTATATTATAGATAGTGTATTATACTATTCCATAGTGTTATTTATCTATATCATAGTGTATTATCGATATATAGTGTATTATTACTATATCATAGTGTATTATTACTGTATTATTACTATATCATAGTGTATTATTACTGTATTATTACTATATTATTACTACAGTATATTGTAGTGTATTACTAGTGTATATATAATGCTGTATAACGCTGTATAACGCTGTATATTGCATTATAAATATGGTCTTCATAGAAAGTGTTACTGAAAGTGCTAATTAAATTTTCACGTGACATTTTTTCCTGTGAAACTGCAAATTTCACATGGGAAGTGAAAACACATTTTCCTCACGTGAAAAGGTGGCGTTTAACATGTGAACCCTAAATTGGTTTCACATGTGAACAACTGGCCTCACGTGTCACTTTTGTAAGTCAAGGTAACCTATAGCCAAGTAGAAGACTATTTGTAAAAGTGTACTTGAATCCAGGGAAACGAAACTTCCTGAATCATTAAGCATTTCCAGCCAATTGTGTCAAATAGGTTCTTTGATCAAATAGCGAGGCTTTGAACAACACAGTATACACTAGTGGCATTTCACTGTAAGGTCTACTACACCTGTTGTATTCAGCATTTCACTGTAAGGTCTACCTACACCTGTTGTATTCAGCATTTCACTGTAAGGTCTACTTCACCTGTTGTATTCAGCATTTCACTGTAAGGTCTACCTACACCTGTTGTATTCAGCATTTCACTGTAAGGTCTACACCTGTTGTATTCAGCATTTCACTGTAAGGTCTACTACACCTGTTGTATTTGGCGCACGTGACAAAAAAAAACGTTGATTTGATTTGATCAAACGTACATTTACACAGAGTTTGAATTTATGCGAAATATACATAAAATGTTCATAAGGTGTATTCAAAATATATTTGTTTTGTTCAATATCTAATATTACTAAGAATATACTTAACCCTCATAGAGGTGGTTAATTAAATTATTGTAATTTATGACTTTTAACACTCAACTTGTTCTTAACAAATCTAAATTATTGTTTATTGTGTCTGAATCAATATGGACTTTCAAAGAAATAGATTGGTCGTCTGTCAAAATATAGAAAACCATAATGCCGTATTCGTGTGTATTTCTCCATGTTACATAAATACCAGAATTCCTATAGTGCAAGCTTGGCAAAACCTGTATTTGGGGAGTTTCTCCGACTCTTCTCTGCAGATCCTCTCAAGCTCTGTCAGGTTGGATGGGGAGCGTCGTTGCACAGCAATTTTCAGGTCTCTCCAGAGATGTTCAATAGGGGTCAAGTCCGGGCTCTGACTGGGCCACTCAAGGACATTCAGAGACTTGTCCCGGAGCCACTCCTGCGTTGTTTTGGCTGTGTGCTTAGGGTCGTTGTCCTGTTGGAAGGTGAACCATCGCCCCAGTCTGAGGTCCTGAGTGCTCTGGAGCATGTTTTCATCAAGGATCTTTCTGTACTTTGCTTCATTCATTTTTCCCCTCGATCCTGACTAGTTCCCCAGTCCCTGCCACTGAAAGAAATTCCCATATAATGATGCTGCCACCACCATGCTTCACCATAGGGATGGTGCCAGGTTTCCTCCAGACGTGACGCTTGGCATTCAGGCCAAAGAGTTCAATCTTGGTTTCATTAGAACAGGGAATCGTGTTTCTCATGGTCTGAGTCCTTTAGGTGCCTTTTGGCAAACTCCAAGCGGGCTGTCATTTGCCTTTTACTGAGGAGTGGCTTCCGTCTGGCCACTCTACCACAAAGGCCTGATTGGTGGAGTGCTGCAGAGATGGTTGTCCTTCTGGAAGGTTCTCCTATCTACACAGAGAACTCTGGAGCTCTGTCAGAGTGACCATCAGGTTATTGGTCACCTCCCTGACCTAGGCCCTTCTCCCCCGATTTCTCAGTTCGGCCGGGCGGCCAGGTCTAGGAAGAGTTTTGGTGGTTCCAAACTTCTTCTATTTAAGAATGATGGAGGCCACTGTTCTTGGGGGCCTTCAATGCTGCAGAAATGTTTTGGTAGCCTTCCCCAGATCTGTGCTTCGACACAATCCTGTCTCGGAGCTCTACGGACAATTCCTTTGACCTCATGGCTTGGTTTTTGCTCTGACATGCACTGTCAACTGTGGGACCTTATATAGACAGGTGTGTGCCTTTCCAAATCATATCCAATCAATTGAATTTACCACAGGTGGACTCCAATCAAGTTGTAGAAACATCAAGGATGATCAATGGAAACAGGATGCACCTGAGCTCAATGTAGAGTCTGATAGCAAAGGGTCTGAATACTTATGTAAATAATGTAATTCTGTTTTTGGTGTTTAATACATTTGAATAGAAACCTGTGTTCGCTTTGTCAATACGGGGTATTATGTGTAGATTGATGAGGCCATTTTTTTATTTAATACATTTTTGTAACGTAACAAATTGTGGAAAAAGTCAAGGGGTCTGAATACTTTCTGAATGCACTGGGTCCTCCAGTATTCTAAATAAATAATAAATAACTTTATACTTTATAACTTTAACTTTATTTATTTATTTATTATACTTTACTTTATTATTGTTATTGTTATGTAAATGTATTGTGTTACTTTTTGATTTATCTTTCTTTTTTTTTCTTTTTTTTACTTTAGTTTACTTAGTAAATATATTATTAACTGTAACGATCGTCTAATGGAGGAGACCAAGGTGCAGCGTGGTAAGTGTTCATATTTTAATAGAATAAATAACCGGAACACTGAAACAAAATATCAAAGAGCAAGAACGAAAAATCAAAACAGTTCTGTAAGGTGAAGACACACAAAACAGACAAAACAGAAAACAACTACCCACAAAACACCAGGTGGGAACAGGCTACCTAAGTATGGTTCTCAATCAGAGACAAKGATAGACAGCTGCCTCTGATTGGGAACCACACCCGGCCAAACACACAGAAATAGAAAACATAGAAAATGAACATAGCCCAACTACCCCAACTCACGCCCTGACCAAACCAAAATAGAGACATAAAAAGGATCTCTAAGGTCAGGGCATGACATTAACTCTATTTCTTGAACTGCATTGTAAGATAAAGGCTTGTAAGTAAGTGGTCGACGCATGTGACAATTAAAATTAGATTAGATTAGATGTGCAACTTGCTATAACATTTGATTTAAAGTGACTGTGGACTTTTGGAAACAAAAGGAGGGTATATTACCTGAAACTTTACTACCAGAATGTTGGTATCTTTCAAGAATTTTATCTAATTGATTACAAGACATTTAGTGGTCCTTTTGGGTGTTTAAGATTATGTGGCCTTATCACATGTATAAAAATAAAAAAAATTACATAATTAAATAAGATGATAAAAAAAAAAAAGTGGTACAAAGCTGTAAAACATTATCCTAAATATCAACCATTATACCCAAGAAGACTCGATGCTGTGATCGCTGCCAAAGGTGCTCGAACAAAGTTCTGACTAAAGAGTCTGAATACTTATGTAAATGTGATATTTCAGCTTTTTATTTTTAATACATTTGCAAACGTTTCTAAAAACCTGTTTGTGCTTTGTCATTATGGGTTATGGGGTGTAGATTGATGATGGGGGGGGAAAAAACATTTAATCAATTTCAGAATAATGTCACTAGATGTGTACTGGAGGCGGAGTCAGGTGCATGAGAGCACACTTTCTTCCGGTAAAATATCAAAAGCACAAACAACATGCCCAAAACACGGAACATAGACAGATGTCTAGCGCGTCACAAAAATACCAATTGACAAAATACACACATCTCACACAAAGACATGAGGGGGAACAGAGGAATAAATACATGTAGATTGATTGGGGGAATGAAACCCAGGTGTGCAGGGAACAAGACCAAACAAATGGATACATGAAAAATGGAACGGCGATGGCTAAAAAGCCGGTGACGTCGAACGCCGAACGCCGCCCGAACAAGGAAAGGAGCCGACTTCGACGGAAGTCGTGACAATAAGACTGTAACGTAACAAAATGTGGAAAAAGTGAAGGGGTCTGAATACTTTCCGAATGCACTGTAAGTTAGTCCTAAATATTTCAAAAACTAAAAGCATTGTATTTGGGACAAATAATTTACTAAACCTCAACTAAATATTGTAATACATAATATGGAAATGGAGCAAGTTGAGGTGACTAAACTGCTTGGTGTAACCCTGGATTGTAAACTGTCATGGTCAAAGCATGTTGACACAACAGTAGCTAAGATGGGGGAGAATCTGTCCATAATAAAGCACTGCTCTACCTTCTAAACAACACTATCAACAAGGCAGGTCCTACAGGCCCTAGTTTCTACCTTCTTAACAACACTATCAACAAGGCAGGTCCTACAGGCCCTAGTTTCTACCTTCTTAACAACACCGTCAACAAGGCAGGTACTACAGGCCCTAGTTTCTACCTTCTTAACAACACTNGCAGGTCCTACAGGCCCTAGTTTCTACCTTCTTAACAACACTGTCAACAAGGCAGGTCCTACAGGTCCTAGTTTCTACCTTCTTAACAACACTATCAACAAGGCAGGTCCTACAGGGCCTAGTTTCTACCTTCTTAACAACACTATCAACAAGGCAGGTCCTACAGGCCCTAGTTTCTACCTTCTTAACAACACTATCAACAAGGCAGGTCCTACAGGCCCTAATTTTATCGCACCTTGACTACTGTTCAGTCATGTGGTCAGGTGCCATAAAGAGGGATTTAGGAAATTGCAATTGGCTCAGAACAGGGCAGCACGGCTGACCCTTTGATGTACACTGAGAGCTAATATTAATAATATGCATGTCAATCTCTCCTGGCTCAAAGTAGAGGGGAGAGATTGACTTCATCAATGCTTGTATTTGTGAGAGGTATAGACATGTTGAATGCACAAAGCTGTCTGTTTAAACTACTGGCACACAGCTCGGACACCCATGCATGCCCCACAAGACATGCCACCAGAGGTTTCTTCACAGTCCCCAAGTCCAGAACAGAATATGGAAAGGTGCACAGTACTACATAGAGCCATAACTACATGGACCTCTATTCCACATCAAGTAACTGATGCAAGCAGTAGAATCAGATTTAAAAAACAGATTAAAAAACACTTTATGGAACAGCGGGGAGAGACACAAACATTGGCACAGACACATTTAGTACTGTAGATATGTGGTAGTGGTGGAGTAGGGGCCTGAGGGCACACAGTGTGTTGTGAAATCTGTGAATGTATTGTAATGTTTTTAAAATGGTATAAACTGCCTTAATTTTGCTGGACCCCAGGAAGAGTAGCTGCTACTTTGGCAAGAAATAACAGGGATCCCTAATAAATACAAATTCTAATACAAACTCATGCAAGCAGTAGAATATGATTATAAAAACAGATAAAAATACACCTTATGTAACAGCAGGGACTGGGAAGCAAAGTTTACATACACTAAGTTGACTGTGCCTTGGAAAACACCTTGGAAAATTCCAGAAAATGATGTCATGGCTTTAGAAGCTTCTGATAGGCTAATTGACATCATTTGAGTCAATTGGAGGTGTACCTGTGAATGTATTTCAAGGCCTACCTTCAAATACAGTGCCTCTTTGCTTGACATCATGGGAACATCAAAAGAAATCAGCCAAGACCTCAGAAAATAATTGTAGACCTCCACAAGTCTGGTTCATCCTTGGGAGCAATTTCCAAACGCCTGAAGGTACTACTTTCATCTGTACAGACAATAGTACGTAATATAAACACCATGGGACCACGCAGCCGTCATACCGCTCAGGAGGAAGACGTGTTCTGTCTCCTAGGGATGAACGTACTTTGGTGCGAAAAGTGCAAATCAATCCCAGAACAACAGCAAAGGACCTTGTGAAGATGCTGGAGGAAACGGGTACAAAAGTATCTATATCCACAGTAAAACGAGTCCTATATTGACATAACCTGAAAGGCCGCTCAACAAGGAGGAAGCCACTGCTCCAAAATCGCCATAAAAAAGCCAGACTACGGTTTGCAACTGCACATGGGGAAAAATATCGTACTTTTTGGAAAAATGTCCTCTGGTCTGATGAAACAGAAATAGAACTGTTTGGCCATAATGACCATCGTTATGTTTGGAGGAAAAAGGGGGACGCTTGCAAGCTGAAGAACACCATCCCAACCGTGAAGCACGGTGGTGGCAGCATCACGTTGTGGGGGTGCTTTTCTGCAGGAGAGACTGGTGCACTTCACGAAATAGAGGGCATCATGAGGAGGAACAATTATGTGGATATATTGAAGCAACATCTCAAGACATCAGTCAGGAAGTTAAAGCTTGGTCACATGGTCTTCCAAATGGACAACGACCCCAAGCATACTTCCAAAGTTGTGACAAAATGGCTCAAGGACAACAAAGTCAAGGTATTGGAGTGGACATCACAAAGCCCTGACCTCAATCCCATAGAACATTTGTGGGTAGAACTGAAAAAGTGTGTGCGAGCAAGGAGGCCTACAAACCTGACTCAGTTACACCAGCTCTGTCAGGAGGAATGGGCCATAATTCACCCAACTCATTGTGGGAAGCTTGTGGAAGGCTACCTGAAACGTTTGACCCAAGTTAAACAATTTAAAGGCAATGTTACCAAATACTAATTGAGTGTATGTAAACTTCTGTAAACGTATGTAAACTTCAAATGTCAGGAATTGTGAAAAACTGAGGTGAAATGTATTTTGCTAAGGTATATGTAAACGTCCGACTTCAACTGCATATCTACCTCCATCACTCCAGTATCCCTGTACATTGTTAATATGGTACTCACCCTGTATATAGTCACCTTACCCCTATACATATCTACCTCCATCACTCCAGTATCCCTGTACATTGTTAATATGGTACTGACCCTGTATATAGTCACCTTACCCTATACATATCTACCTCCATCACTCCAGTATCCTGTTACATTTGTTAATATGGAACTGACCCTGTATATAGTCACCTTACCCCTATAATATCTACCTCATCACTCCAGTATCCCTGTACATTGTTAATATGGTACCTACCTGTATATAGTCACCTTACCCTATACATATCTACCTCCATAACTCCAGTATCCCTGCAATTGTTTAATATGGTAATGACCCTGTATATAGTCACCTTACCCCTATACATATCTACCTCATCACTCCAGTTCCCTGTACATTGTTAATATGGTACTGAACTCTGTATATAGTCACCTCCCCTATACATATCTACCTCCATACATCCCAGTATCCTGTACATTGTTAATATGGTACTGACCCTGTATATAGTCACCTTACCCTTATAACATATCTACCTCCATCACTCCAGTATCCCTGTACATTGTTATATGGTACTGACTCTGTATATGTACCTGACCCCTACTACATATCTACTCCATCCTCCAGTATCCCTGTAACATTGTTAATATGGTACTGACCCTGTATATAGTCCCTTACCCCTATACATATCTACTCGATCACTCCAGTAAATCCCTGTACATTGTTAATATGGTACTGACCCTGTATAGTCCCCTGACCCTATACATATCTACCTCCATCACTCCAGTATCCCTGTCACTTTAATATGGTACTGACCCTGTATATAGTCACCTTACCCCTATACATTATCTACCTCCATAAACTCCAGTATCCTGTACATTGTAATATGGTACTGTCCCTGTATATAGTCACCTTACCCCTATACATATCTACCTTCATATCCAGTATACCACTTCTTTACTCAGAGACACTTCTTTACTCTCTTTACCTCAAGAGACACGTCTTTACCTCAGAGACACGTCTTTACCTCAGAACACGTCTTTACCTCAGAGACACGTCTTTACCTCAGAGACCGTCCTTTACTCAGAGCACACGTCTTTACCTCAGAGACACGTCTTACCTCAGAGAACCTTCTTTGCCTCAGAGACACGTCTTTACCTCAGAGACAACGTCTTTTACCTTCAGAGACACGTCTTTACCTCAAGAGAAACTTCTTTACTCAGAGACACGTCTTTACCTCAGAGACACGTCTTTACCTCAGAGACACTTCTTTACCTCAGAGTTACACGTCTTTACCTCAGAGACATCCTTTCTTTACCTCAGAGACACTTCTTTACCTCAGAGACACGTCTTTACCTCAGAGACAGTCTTTACCTCAGAGACACGTCTTTACCTCAGAGACACTTCTTTACCTCAGAGACACTTCTTTACCTCAGAGACACGTCTTTATACCAGAGACACGTCTTTACTTCAGAGACACGTCTTTACCTCAGAGACAACTTCTTTACCTCAAGAGACACGTTTACTCAGAGACACGTCTTTACCTCAGAGACACGTCTTTACCTCAGAGACACGTTCTTTACCTCAGAGACACGTCTTTACCTCAGAGACACTTCTTTACCTCAGAGACACTTCTTTTCCCACTGAGGCAGGGGGAGGAAGAGAGGGGGGTGGAGGAGGAGAGGGGGGAGGAAGGAAAACAGATTAGCTTGTTTAAGACGTGGAGAGATGGATTGGGGGAGGGGTGGAGGGTGGACAGAGTGGGATTGAGAGCGGGGAAAGAGGAGGGGAGGAAATGGGAGATGGGAGGGGGGAGAAGGAGGAGGATGGAGAGATGGAGAGGGAGAGAGAGGAGAAGATGAGGGGGAGGATGGAGAGATGGAGAAGAGGAGAATGGAGAGATGGAGAGGGGGAGAACTGAGGGGGAGGATGGAGAGATGCAGAAGAGGAGAATGGAGAGATGAGAGGGGAGAGAAGAGGAGGGGGAGGATGGAGAGCAGCAGAAGAGGAGGGAGGAGAGATGCAGAAAGGAGGATGGAGAGGGAGAGGGAGAGGGAGGGAAGATGAGGGGGAGAATGGAGAGATGGAGAAGAGGAGGATGGAGAGATGGAGAAGAGAGGGAGGGAAAAGGGATTAGGACATCAAAAGGAAAGAGGGATGAAGGATAATGAGTCTCCCAAAGGAGAGAGGGAACGAGGAGTTTAACAGCCACCACCCACTGAGACAGTGACAACACAACCAACACCCACAACACACACACCAGATGTCAGGTCCATAGGTCATTTCTTAAGCTTTAAACACACACTTGGGCTATGTAGGGCACTTCGTTTGACAAGGGCCTATAGGCTCTGGGGACATTGGTTATTAGATGTTTCATTCCACTCAGCAAAAAGTACGCTGAAAGAAACATGACAGAGATACGCAAATATGTCCTACTGTCTGTCTGTCGTGTCTGTCTGGTCTGTCTGTCCTGTCTGTCTGTCTGTCTGTCTGTCTGTCTGTCTGCCTGTCGTGCTGTCTCGGATTTAGGAGAGTATAAAAAGAGAGTCACACACACACACACACACAACACACACACACACACACACAACACACACACACACACACACACACACACACACACACACACACACACACACACACACACACATCACACACACACACACACACACACACACACACATACACACACACAGCGGGGGGCCTGTCTACACATTCAATGATTTAACATCATAAATGGGAATGAAGGATCCACCATTTTGTCAGTGGAATTGACTAAGAGGACAAAGCAAACCAGCACGCACACACACACACACAACCACACACACACACACACCCCACACACACACACACACACAACACACACACACACACACACACACACACACCACAACACACACACACACACACACACAGAAATAGGAAATAGCATGTGGTCTCAATCTCATTATAGATGCTGATCTTCAGGTGGGTGAGGTCAAGCAGACAGACCCTGCCAACCCACATCCCTGTTGACAACACACACACACAGCTATCCTACAGGCCTGTGTAAAGTGTACAGGAGAGATCCATAGGGTTGTGTCACTGTTTTATAGACTGTTTTTGAAAGTCTATAAAAGGACGAATTAGAGTTAGGAGGACGGCTAAGTTAGAGAAATGAAGAGTTAAGAGGGTTCCTAGGACCACCAGGGGGACGATAGGAGGGTGATGTGGGGGAGGATTGGTGATTGTGGGGGAGGAGGATGGGGGTGTTGTGGGAAGGAAGGATGGCTAGTTAGAGAAATGAAGAGTTAGAGGGTTAGGACCAGGGGAATAGGAGGGTGATGTGGGGGAGGATTGGGGTGATGTGGGGGGGAGGAGGATGGGGTGTTGTGGGGGGAGAGGACGGGGGTGTTGTGGGGAGAGGAGGATGGGGTGTTTGTGGGGGAGAGGACGGGGGCTTGTGGGGTAGGGGGTGATGTGGGGGGGGGGGGGGGGGTCGTGGTCCAGTAGATGATGGGCGTTGGGAGAAAGAGGGAGTCCAAGGGGGAGCCAATGAGATGGAAATATGGAGAGGGAGAGCGAGGAGGAAAGGGAGGAAATGGAGAAGGGAGGAGGGAGAAGGAGAAGGGGGATGAGGCAGGGGAGACAGGAAAGGGAGAAGGTATTGAGGCAGGGGGAGACAGGAAAGGGGAGAGTGGATGAGGCAGGGGGGAGACAGGAAAGGGGAGAAGGGAGTGAGGCAGGGGGAGACAGGAAAGGGGAGAGTGGGATGAGGCAGGGGGAGACAGGAACGGGGAGAAGGGAGTGAGGCAGGGGGGAGACAGGAAAGGGGAGAGTGGGGATGAGGCAGGGGGGAGACGGGAAAGGGGAGAAGGGAGTGAGGCAGGGGGGAGACAGGAAAGGGGAGAAGGGAAGTGAGGCAGGGGGAAACAGGAAAGGGGAGAAGGGAGTGAGGCAAGGGGGGGGGGGGAGACAGGAAAAGGGGAGAAGTCTGGAAAGAAGGGGTGCAGAGAGTTTTTTTTTTTTATGGTGACTGCTAGATCTTATTGGGTCCGACACATAACGAAAAAGACATTACGGACTAAATACATTACAATTACATACCAGTCAAAGTTTGGCAACACCTACTTCATTCAAGGGATTTTCTTAATTTTTTATTAGCTTTCTACATTGTAGAATAACATTAATAACCAGAATAACATAACTACACAGACTAACATAATACACCAGGACCACATAATACACCAGGACCAACATAATACACCAGGTACCACATAATACACCAGGACAACAAATACACCAGGACCAACATAATACCACCAGGACCAAAACATAATAAACCAGGGACCAACATAATACCACCAGGACCACACTACACAACCACGACAACTAATACACCAGGACCAACATAATACATCCAGGACCAAACATAATACACCAGGACCACATAATACACCCAGGACCAACATAATACACCAGGACTAACATAATACACCAAGGACCAACATAATACCAGGACCAACATAATACACCAGGACCAACATAAATACACCAGGACCAACATAATTACACCAGGACCAAATAATACACCAGGTACTACATAATACACCAGGACCAACAAATACACCAGGACCAACATAATACACCAGGACGCAACATAATACACCAGACAACATAATACACCAGGAATAAACATACATACAACCAGGAACCAACATAATACACCAGGACCACATAAATACACCAGGACCAAACATATAACTCCAGGACCAACATAATACACCAGAACAACATAATACACCAGGACCAACATAATACCACCAGGACGCAAACCATAATACACCCAGGACCAACATAATACACCAGGACGCAACATAATACATCCAGGACTAACAATAACACAGGCCAACAGTAACACAATAGACCAACATACATATCACAGGCCAACATAATACACAGGACCAACATATACACCAGGACCAACATAATACACCAGGACTCAACATAATAACACCAGGACCAACATAATACACAGGGACTAAATAATACACCAGGGACAACATAAATACACCCAGGACCAACATAATACACCAGACCAACATAATCACACCAGACCAACATAATACACCAGGACCAACATAAATACATCCAGACCTACATCATACTGCCAGGACCAACAATAATACAACAGGACCAAACATAATACACCAGGACCAACATAATACACCAGGACCAACATAATACACCAGGACCAACATAATACACCAGACGAACCATACATCAACACAGGAACCAACATAACCACACTAAACACGCAGGAACCAACATAATACACCAGACAACAATACACCAGGACCAAACATAATAAACTAACATCACCAGGAAATAACATAATACACCAGGACCAACATTAATACACCAGGAACCACATAATACAACCAGGACCAACATAATACACCAGGAGCCAACATAATACACCAGGACCAACATAATACACCAGGACCAACATAATACACCAGGACCAACATACTACACCAGGACCAACATAATACACCAGGACCAACATATACACAAAGGACCAACATAATACACCAGGACCAACATAATACACGCGCAACATCATACACTAAGGTTAACAGACATAATTACAACAACGCAGGCCAACATAATACACCAGGACCAACATAATACACCAGGACCAACATAATACACCAAGGATCAACATATAACTGGACAACAACAAGGACACTATACAGCCAAATAATCACAGATCAACATAATACAACCGCAGGACCAACATAATACACCAGGATCAACATAATACAACCAGGACCACATAATACCCAAGGACAACATATCCGGCCAACATAATACACCAGGAAACATATACACAGGACTAACATAATACACCAGACCAACATAATAACAGGACCACAAACACAGGACCAACATAATAACCAGGACCATAATCACCAGGATCCAACATAATACCCAGACCAACATAATATACCGGCGACCAATTACATACGGACCAACCAAAAATACACCAGGAAAACAACAATAATACACCAGGACAAATAATACACCAGGACTAACAAATAATACAGCCGGACCAACAACATAAATACACCAGGACCAAACATAATACACCAGAATATATACAAGACCAACATTAATACACCAGGAACCAACATATACACCAGGAAATATACACCAGGACACAATTCACCGAACCAACATAATACACAGCCCAACATAATACACCAGGACCAACAAATAACGACCACATAACACCAGGACCAACCATAATACACCAGGGACCAACATACAGCACTAATACAGCCAGGAAACATATCACGCCACTAATACACCCAGGATCAACATAATACACCAGGACAAAAATACACCCAGGACTAACATACATACACCAGGACAAACAAATACACCAGAACCAACATAATACACCAGGATCAACATTAATACACAGGACCAACATAATACACCAGGACCTAATAAGAGGCAACATAATACACCAGACTAACATAAATCTTCTCACAACAACAA
>NW_019945943.1:51232-56815 GCF_002910315.2 Salvelinus sp. IW2-2015 | reverse complement strand
TGAATTTCAAATAAAAATATTAAAACCAATAGAAATAAAAACTAATATCAAAACACAAAACTATAATAACCTTGGTGGAGACACCTGTGACTAGCAARGCTGATCAAACCAGAGACCAGTGTCTKGGTTAACAATAATAACTGTAGTTCTCCACATTCCAAAACTGTCTGTTTCATTTTCAGATAAAGAAAAATGTATACAAAATGAAACATCTTCCTTAAATATTCTTGCTTAAGCATTTACCACCATGCCTGTGGTTATCTATATATTCCATTTTATTTTATATTCCAGTTTACTGGAAGTCCTGWTCATTCCTCTGAGCCTGTTGGTGGTGTTGATAGCTGTTACCTTGGTCACATTGAAGATGTTGAGAAAACATAGTAAGTATTTGTTTTAATTATGTAAAAAAAAATATATAATGTTTATGACTAATGTCATTTGCGGAATATTATAAATACAGGAGGGTTGTTGCTTCTACAAATGAAAGGTTTGACATCAGAGTTCATTAGTACCAACATCCTCTTTTGTTTATTTCAGAGGACAAGAAGGCAAAGGACCAACCACCAAACACCTCAGTAGTAAGCTATGGTCATGTTATCTTGTCACTCATCTGTTCCTTTCTCTTCTTGATATTCTAGGGCTCRCTTTGGTTAGTAGTTACTCATAACTAACACTTGAAATCAACCCGATTGCTTATGTGTAGTATTTGAAATAAACAGGTTAAAGATCATTTAATTGTTTTATTTAGTCCTGCWCTAAGTGTACATCTTTAGCCAGAACAGACTTCCTCAAATCACTCACCACAACTACTGACACTTGAAGAATAACACATTTTGTGTTATCATTGGGGGAAAATTAAACAGCAAAACATGTTCTAATTCATGTCACTATGCATGAGGTACAGCATCCTTTTATGGCTTATTGTAAAACTGTTAAATGTCAACACGGTTTGTGTTTCATTCCTTCAGCAGCCTGCTGACCCTGAGCAGGACATTACCTACAGCACTGTGAGTCACATCAGAGGAACAGCACAACAGGTAAAACCAAACTCCTTTCACCCAACCCCCCTTCAACCCAACCTAAACCCTCTGCAAACCAACTTAACAACCCCATCAAACTCAACCCAACCCCCCTTCAAACCAATCTAAACCCTCTGCAAACCAACTTAACCCACCTCAAACTCAACTCAACCCAACCCACTCCAACCCAACTCAAAGTGAAAGTAAACATTGTCTGTCTCTCTCTAAGTTCATGTGATCATGTTGCTCTCTCTCCTCCATCACACAGGACCTAAACCCAGAGAGACATGGTGACTTATACAGCAATGTGATTCCTATGCAGCACTGGACGGCACAAAGGGTAAACTTTAAACTAAATAAACGCATAAGCACAGCTAGTCTTATAGAAAATGTTTTTTGTCTTGAAAAGCAGAACTTGAATTGGCGGCTCTGATGTGTTGTAGAATGTACAATGGATTCAAAATGGATATCAGTGTTTTCTGAATAACTCCCTGTGTAACTGTCTACCAGCAGGACCCATTTCCGGATGATTTGTAGTCACATACAGGCCGTGGTCACCAAGAAAAGACCGAACAAATGTTACGGCCTGCCATAAAAGTTGTCTACTGCGTTGATGATTTGACTAATTTATTCATTGTGTGTGTGTTTCTTTTGCCTCTTCTCTCCTGGCAGCAGAACCAGTTGTGGTCTACAGCACAAGTGGCCTAACACCAGAGTACAGTAGGTCGCAAAGTACAGAACAAAGATGTTGGGAATAAACTGGGGATCTCAGTGTCACTAGGCATCAGACAAGTCTCCGATTGAGTAACATATAATTATTTATTTGTCACCTCTGCCCACCCTTGTCTTCATTAACTTTATTGTATTCTATCATATCTTGTTATCTGCATATCTTATAGACTAGGTCTTGTACTTATATAAACGCATGACACTTAACTTGTTTTATCGAAATCAATAATAAGAGTTTTATATTGTATCTTTAAAAAGAATACCTTTGTGTCAACCTAGCCATTAAATGCAAGTGTGGTATCTGCAGCTGAAGGGGGTGTAACGAATCGTCCTGAAGATGAGACACAGGCGCAAGCGTCTTTTTGAGTTCCACATTTAATTATAACTCACGAAAGTCAAATACGACAACAACAAATAAGTCGACGAACGACCAGCGTACGCGTGCCCTAGTCGGCACACAAGATCACAGATTTTTGCCCCAACCGAGGACGGAAAGGGAAGCTAAGTTGGTTTCTCATCAGAGCACAAGATCAGACAGCTGACCTCTGACTTGAGACCACAGCCGGCCAAACACATAGAATAGCACCCATAGCACAGACGTCGAATGCCCCACCCCACTCGACCTGACACCAGAGAGACATAAGGATCTCTAGGGTAGGGTTGTGACAGTGGGGGCAATTAGGACCAACGCAGGAGAGAGTTACATAATCAGTTTGATGGGCCATAGTGGACTGAGAATGGAACCCTGGCTGGTACTGGTTGCAAGTGGTAGACTACAAGATGACTGTTCAATTATAGGCAATAAGGGACGGGGGTTGGTATATAGTAATATCATGGCTAACGGGCTGTTTTTGGCGACGCACGTGGAAGTGCCTGGTTACAGCCTTAGCCGTGGGATATATTAAGACATTTATACCACACCCCATGAGAAGTGCCTTATTGCTATAATAAACATGGTTCTCACGTCTTAGGGAGTAAAATAATGATTTTGTCATCCTCGTGGTATGTCGCGCTTTGATATACCAGGCTTTCAGCCATCAGCAATTCGGACTTAAATCCCTTTTATTGTCAAACAACCAATCAGACAAAGTACCAAAAGTTCACAGTAAGTATCATCTTTGTTTGGGTTTCAATTGCTGTACCATCAATTTCCGAATTGAGTCTATTATTTTAAGCTTGATTTTGGTGGCTATTTCTTTGCTGAATAATGTTAATTTATTGAAACATGCTGCTGATAGATGACAATCGTATGAACTTTCCTAATACTGCGTCTTATGGGATACCAGATATAATGTTGCCTCCAACAGTGGTGGTTCTAGCTTGTATGGCACCTGGGCAACACCCCCTCTTCAAATGAAGTAACAAGACACTAGACAATTTGTGTTGATTTGGCACTCGGCATCAATACATACCCATCCCACACTGTCAACCAAGAGTCAAGACTAACATACCTTGTGGTGTGCAGACTGATTTTAATCATTCTTACGATTCCGCAGTAATGTCTGTGACTATCTATTTCACAGTTTATGAATGATTGTGGTTCATTTGGTAGCATTTCGTGTGGACTCCGACAAGGTTAATTGACCACAAGTCCCACATGGTGACATGATATCATTGAACGTGACGGTGTAAATGAGCAATAAAAACGATTGCGTAAATGTCACCATTCCGAATTCTTTTGTGTGCGGGCGCCCCGTGCCGCCCCCGGCAAGATGCCACCTGGGAGATCCCTGTCGTCTTTCCTAATCCGCTACTGCTCCCCACTCAGCAACCCTCTGCCACTCCAACTTTCAGCCTGCAGACAACCTTCTATTCTTTACAACACAACCCTGGGAGCTAAGGGGACATAGATGCCCCATAGGTCAGCCCGCTCTCGAATCATCTCTCATACTAATCCAACATTATAATTTAAAAAGAAATAATAAAAATATATTGATTTCATTTTTCAAGATACAGAGAAATCATTTGAAAATGGTATTCTAGTAGCCTATCCATTTTTGACCAGCATAAATTCTCAATAGATATCGTACTTTCGCTTCATACAGTTACAAACATTCTTCATTACACAATTTCATTCATGGTAATACTATTTCATCAATAATGTCATAAGGTTATGCTTCTATTAACGACAGTGAATCTAATTTCATTCATAATCATCATATAAGCTAAAATCTACAAATCAAAGGTAGAATCAACTGAGTGAGTCTATCAAAAACACACACGCAGGGATTCTGTAGATTCAGAGGTGGATTAATCTTCATGTTTAACCATTGTTTCCTTAGCTCTTACCACAATTGAGTTGCATTGCAACTGTCCCTTGGACATCTACTTAGTCAAAAATAAAAGCTGTTGTTTACCTATCTTGCTAGAGACCTTCAAAAGTTGGTGCTGACTTATCAGCTCAGTGTGTTCCAGTAAGATAACATATTATTGGTTTAGATGAACTTTTTAGGCTTTTTACTTTTAGGAAACTTCATCTCTCCTCATCCTTCTCTACAGGGGGAAATGGAAGCTCATCCAGAGTAGGCAGCTCATCAGTCTCACCATCCTCTTGAGTAGCATAAAACATGACAGCTGCTGAGATCTTATTAACGAGAGGCACAGACAGCCTTACAGCATGTTAATAACACAATTAGGCAAAATAAGCAAAARAAACTCACTGMAGCCCATTGGACAATTTGGGATCMCCAACTTCCAATCAGGGATTCCAACCAAGTTGCATGCGCCCACTCTGGTTTTGGGGAATTATTCTTAGCAACAGTGGCAATGTATTTGGCAAGATCAGTCACATTAGAAGAGTGATCTCGGACAAAAGTACAACATTCATCGCCAATGATTACACAAGATAGTCAAGAAGATAGTCAAGAGCCTCTCTGTTTTGCAGAGCTAACTTACGCAATTATTTTAGTTTCCTATTCAATTGTTCCAGTGCATTTCTAGCAGCATTGCCAATTTTCTCTACGTGTTTAGAGACGTCACGAATACCCAGGGAAAAACACACCAAAGAATCTGGAGGCAGGTGCCTGAGTGTGAGTGATGTCAACTTGAGACCTCTTATCTCTCCTCATGCCAGGAGGATTATAGTCTCTAAACAGAGCCTTCAGATCTCTCTCATTATTTGGAACGGTTCTCATAGCTGTCACCACAAACCCAACAATACAAGTACCTCCCTAGTTCGAGGGAAGGCTATAGTWAGCCATCTTACCAAACAGCCAATAGGTTCCATYCKGAGCTCCTCTTAAAGGGATAATAACACTATAGACTKAAATACCATAAGTARCATTACCAGGTTCCCCAGTGTCGGCATTGTTAACAGTTAACTTACAAGTATTGGATTCGTTGTAATGCATTGTACAATTACATTCTAGTTCACCCAAATGATTACCTCCTTCTCCTCTAATACACCCAGGAGCTGTCATCACTCCTGCTACTGAAATGGGTGGGTGTAAAGTATTTTCTGGCCTAGCAAAATATGGTGGACCTGTGTGTTTGAATAATGCAAAAATCACCATGGGATCAGGGTTAMGTGGCATCTTTACTACAAATGGTACACTCATATGCATAGTCAACYGTACCCCTATGGGAACTCCCACAAGAGGTAAACCTACTCCTACTTAATCTGGCCCCAACCCACACACACAACAGTCTTTTTCTCTGGATGTCAGATTAGCAACCATTACTGCTCTAGATAAGAACAAATTCATGGTTGTGAGGGCCCACCAGGGCTCTCTTTCGACAATGACCATCTACTTCTGGGCCCCTACTCTGGGCCTGCGTTGGCCCCTTTGGCTCGGGACTTATCTCACCTTCTGTCAGGTTTCCCACAAGAGGACAA
>NW_019945943.1:47460-49671 GCF_002910315.2 Salvelinus sp. IW2-2015 | reverse complement strand
TACAATAATCATGAAAAAACGTTATTGATGAGAGAATTTAACTAGGACTATGAAATAATGAATTTTATGGCTTGATTAATGACACTCTGGGACATAGTAAAAACTTCTACTTCCACAGAAAAAAAAATGTAAATGCATTTTTGTGCTTTTAAGGTAAAGGACACCTGCCTTTCTATTTAAAGCCTTTTGGAATCCACACTTTACACTGTTTTACACTAAATAAGAAGGGATTTTTCCTGRGGACAGAAAAGGCACCGCAATATAGGAATGACCAACTAGCAAAATTACATTTTACATATATCTGTACCATTGTAACTCATTCGATGGCTATAGCAAGGGTGTAATGGGTTGAATCAAGTGATATGACATACAGTATTTATAAAGATCTGTGAGAATATGGATCAGCAATACTGACAGGTTCTTCTTAGCAGTAACACCAGTGAAGGCTGCATTCATAGCTCATTACTATCAGACAGGAACAGACCAACACAGGACTCAGGAGTTAATACATGAGATTATCAGTGTATAGAGGATGGGGAATAAACTACAAATAATCATCATATAAACAAGCATTCTGTATGTATTAGCAGACTTTTTACAACATTTTGACCATTTCAGCCTTGGTCAGATTTTCAACTGTTAAACATCAGTGAACACACGAGGTCTTGCACAGGGCACTGGTTGCATTATGTCTTTAAAACAGGAAGAGTTAAAGAAGTGATATCTATGTGGATCAGGAAGTAGTCAGTTGCCTGGGTGTCTTGGTCCCTGACACAGCAGTTTTCCCATACAAACATAAATACTACCATAGTCTTTTTCTCTCATCCATTCATGGCTCAACATCTCCTCCTTGTCCTGCGCATCCTTTTCTTCCTCACTGGACTCTCAGGTAAGTGAGGGAAGACATTTTGTTGTTTGATATTATTAGRCTTAGTTCCTCCAAGTCAGATACTGAGACTGARTACATGCTGAAAGTCATAACACTTGTAATGTTCTGTCTACTTTGCCCACAGACATTGTAGTCACATTATGGATTTCAGTATTAGGGTGGCAGGTAGCCTAGTGGTTAGAACGTTGGGCCAGTAACTGAAAGAGTTGCTAGATTGAATCCCTGAGCTGACAAGTTAAAAATCTGTCGTTTTGCCCCTGAACAAGGCAGTTTACCAACTGTTCCTAACTGACTTGACTAGTTAAATAAAGGTTACATTTTGTGATCGATGGGTGCTGTTTTTAATGATTTATCTTGTGAAACAGTTGTACTTTTCAACAGTTCTACATTTCTAGTTGTTGCAAAACACATTTAAATAAGACTTCAAGTAAAAGAGAACTAACATATTATTAACAAATAGAAAATCAAAAGTTCCTGTGTCTATCAATATCAATTTTAACAAATGTGCTTGTAACTTATTTTGCACAACATTTTTTGTGGGATTCAATGTACTACAGTAGATATCAAGAATAATCCAGTCAAATGTTTTACTATATACAAATGTATTAAACAGAAATGTTAATTGAAACCAGAGATTGTCTTCATATTTAGGGTGTAGTAATTTCCATGTCAAAGCTACTTTAATTGTTGCCTCTGTACTCTGGCTGGACTTTGCGTGACAACATCAGCACTTACATGTATCAACTACTGTCTGGTGTCACAAACACATTGTGTTACAACCACAGTTTGCCAAATTGTTCTACAAAAGTCACAACTTCAAGAATTATGTCAAATTGTTTGGTTGATCATCTGATGGACTTATGAGCAGCTGGATAAAATGTAAGTATTTAAATGTGTTCTCTGTTGTTGTGTCTACAGATACACAGAGGATGTCCACAGTGAGTCATGTGTCTGTGAAGCAAGGAGGCTCCATCACCATCCCATGTCTCCATGATCAGAGCTATAGAAACAATGTGAAATACTGGTGTAGGGATCATTTTGGTTACGTTGCTCTACTGTTGTACGCACTGATCATCCTAAGACCAAAACAAAGACCTAATCTCTGATGACATCAACCAGCGAATCTTCACTGTGACCATGACAAGTCTTAGTCCTCGTGATTCTGGTTATTACTGGTGTATTGTTGGAGAGGAAGGATAGGGAGATGATGGGGCTAGCCTGCAGATATCTGTTACTCCAGGTAAGATGCACTGCTTGCATATCCAGTAATGCAGGATGAATAGTGCTCAGTAATGTTGCATAATAGTCCTGTTGATGAAGTG
>NW_019945943.1:38067-46258 GCF_002910315.2 Salvelinus sp. IW2-2015 | reverse complement strand
TTACACCATTTTAAAGATGCACTGTTGTAAATCCAGCAACAGTGCCAATTTCAAAAAGGTTTAAGACGAAAGCAAACCAAACGATTATTTTAGGGGAGTGCCTATTCACAGAATAGCACAGCCATTTTTCCAACCAAAGAGAGGATTCACAAAAAGCAGAAATATAGATAAAATGAATTACTAAATGTAGTAACCTGGTATATTTATGTTTACCAATAGATGGCAGTATTGACTCAAGACGGGGGTTTGCTTCCCGCTTCCGTAGCTATTTCCTATGTCTACCTATTTAACTATGATTAAGAAAGCTTCAGGTAGTTTAAGCCAGGTGCATAAGATAATGTAAAATCTAAGTTACAATTAAAGACTAAACCGTACGTAAGTCTCATGAGTCGTAATTCTAGAAGCCTTTAAGGATACCACATATTTGGCGATGAGGGATAACTATGGAGAACTGCGTTGGAATTTTTTTTTGCCACGAAGTTAACGGAGTGTTTGGCGGTGCGACGCGGGAGGTGGAGACTCAAGTGAAACGGTGGAAGATTTCTGAAGGATTGATTCCCTGGATACGGGTAGGACAATATTGAGGGGAGGGGAGAAACAGATCGGAAAAGATGGCTTTGGCAACAATAGGCTCGCTACCACCATTTAATCCTAAAAATCAGGGAAGGGAGGAGTACTGTGAAATAATGGAACATTTCTTTGCTGCTAAATGAAATAACTGATGCCAGCTAAAACAGAACCCCCATTACTCATATAGCTCGTATATGTCGGCTCGCCTCAACGTTACAACAGGAGCACTTTAGATAGAGATGGACATAGCTCTCTGTCGGTGTGCGCGCAAGCTCCACTCATGTCAATCTATACTCATGCCAGTAAATAAATTAGCACAGTTGCGATCTAAGATTTAGATGCGGAGAGCCGTATGTAAGAGTAATACGTTCTTGCTATCACGTCCTATAATTTCTCAGTATGCACCAGATATGCACAATAGATGCTAATGTTTGATACTAGCCGCGACCACTTCTACTATGACTGAGAAAAAGCCTATCCTACACGTACACTCCAGTCATAGAGGCACGCGAATACCGTGTGCTGTATGTGAAAGTTACAAGTCAACCGCTGACGTGTGTGAGCTTTATACTCGAAAATCACCGAATTATATACGCAAGTCTTACTCTTGGGCTGCCGTACATCGCGCCTTAGCGTGGCTTGTGACTTGTTAATCGTGATGACAAGTCTATATCAATGCAGTCTACACGGCAGACATGTTCTCGGTCTTTATATTACAGAGCCTAATACTTCAGCCGAGCGGTTCGAGAGTATTTGCGCGCCCATCTCCTCGAGACTGAGACACTCCAAGTGCCACATGTCTCATGTCTGCAAATAAGTATATGAAACTCCATGGCTCTGTCGTGGGGGCCAGTTTGAGCAGGCTGTGATCTGCAATTCTCGAGACACGAATTGAGATTAGCCTCTTAGGGGGCTGCAACTGCAGTGCCCAACATGTAAAAAGAGAGCAGCAGCGCTAGCGCGTAGAATTCACAAGGAACAGAAAGCCATGTGGTTGGCAGCAGCCAATAGAGGATAACTGTATCGTAATGCAAAAAGAGCAAACACCGCAAAGAAGCGTTATGTAGACAATACGGTAGTAAATTCGAGTATCAACACGCGTGCATGCAATAAATCAGTTTTATGCCCCACATCGAGCTGCGTAGGCCGATGCGGATACGATTAATACTTGCATGTTTGAGGAATTTAAATTATGGGATTTCTGTTGTTTTGAATTTGGCGCCCTGCAGTTTCACTGGCTGATGAAGAGGTGGGACACTACCGTCTCACGTACCCTAGAGAGGTTAACAAGTGCATCGGTGATGTGGTMCCCACAGTGACAATTAAATCCTTCCCCAACCAGAAACCGTGGATTGATGGCAGCATTCGTGCAAAACTGAAAGCGCGAACCCTTGCTTTTAATCATGGCAAGGYRACCGGAAACATGACCGAATACAAACAGTGTAGCTATTCCTCAAGGCATTCAAACAAGCTAAGCGTCAGTATAGAGACAAAATAGAGCCGCAATTCAACGACTCAGACACGAGACGAATGTGGCAGGGTCTACAGTCAATCACAGACTACAAAAAGAAAACCAGCCCCGTCGCGAACCACAATGTCTTGCTCCCAGACAAACTGAACAACTTCTGTGCTCGCTTTGAGGACAATACAGTGCCACTGACATGACCCGCTACCAAAACCTGCGGGCTCTCCTTCACTGCAGCCAATGTGAGTAAAACAATTAAACGTGTTAACCCTCACAAGGCTGCCGGCCCAGACGGCATCCCTAGCTGCGTCYTCAGAGCATGCGCAGACCAGCTGGCTGATGTGTTAACGGACATATTCAATCAATCCCTATCCCAGTCTGCTGTTCCCACATGCTTCAAGAGGGCCACCATTGTTCCTGTTCCCAATAAARCTAATGAAGCTAATGAAGTGCTTTGAGAGACTAGTCAATGATCATATCACCTCCACCCACTCCAATTTTCTTACCGCCCCAATAGGTCCACAGACAATGCAATCGCAACCACACTGCACACTGCCCAAGAGGAATACCTATGTAAGAATTCTGTTCATCGATTACAGCTCAGCATTTAACACCATAGTACCCTCCAAACTTGTCATTAAGCTCGAGACCCTGGGTCTCGACCCTGCCCTGTGCAACTGGGTCCTGGACTTTCTGACGGGTCGCCCTCAGGTGGTGAGGGTAGGAAACAACATCTCCACCCTGCTGATCCTCAACACTGGGGCCCCACAAGGGTGTGTTCGCAGCCCTCTCCTGTACTCCCTGTTCACCCATGACTGCATGGCCATGCACGCCTCCAACTCAATCATCAAGTTTGCAGACAACACTACAGTGTTAGGCTTGATTACCAACAACGACGAGACAGCCTACAGGGAGGAGGTGAGGGCCCTCGGAGTGTGGTGTCAGGAAAATAACCTCACAMTCAACGTCAACAAAACAAAGGAGATGATCGTGAACTTCAGGAAACAGCAGAGGGATCACCCCCCTATCCACATGGACGGGATAGTAGTGGAGAAGGTGGAACGTTTTAAATTCCTCAGCTGCTCCACAAAGACTGTAAATGGAAGTGGGGGCTAGCTCAAAAGAAAGCTTTCAAGGAAGCAAAAGCACTACTACAATCATCAAAACTGCTTCTTCATTTTGATCAAGACAAAGGGATCATTCTGTCATGTGACACCTCGCCCTATGGCGTCGGGGCAGTACTCTCTCATCAGATGGAGGGTGGGTCAGAGAAACCCATTGGATTCGCATCACACATGCTGAGGAGTTCTGAGAAGGGTTATTCACAGTTAGACAAGGAAGGTCTGGCCATAGTTTTGGCTGTGAAACGCTTTCATCAGTACATCTACGGTCGTCATTTCACCATATGCACTGACCACCAACCACTGATGAGCCTGTTCAGTGAATCAAGATGCATTTCTCCAATGGCTTCAGCAAGGATACAGCACTGGGCCCTCAAACTGTCAGCTTACCTGTACATTATAGTGTACGGAGAAGGGAAGGACAATGCAAACGAGACCCGCCCAGCCGTCTCTCGCTACCAGAGATGCCCGCCACAACTGTGGTGCCTCCCGAGACAATTTTCCTAATGGAGAGATTTCAAACTCACCTGTGAATGCCAAACAGATTAAACAGAGGACAGACCGGGATCCTATCCTGGCCCAGGTGAAAAGATTCCCTATGCAGGGTTGGCCTCCCATCATAGAGGATGAGGGACTGAGACCTTACGCAAAGTGCAAAACTGAGTTGAGTGTGCAGGATGGCTGCATACTCTGGGGGTCCATAGTGGTTGTTCCGGTCCCTGGTCATGGATGAGGTCCATGAGGCTCACCTGGGTGCCTCCCGGATGAAAAGTTTAGCCAGATCGTACATCTGGTGGCCTAACATGAATCAGGATGTAGAAAACAAAGTGAAATCATGTTCTGAGTGCCAGATCAACCAGAAGATGGCGCCGCCCGCGCCACTACATCTGTGGGAGTGGTCTGACCGCCCATGGTCCAGGCTGCACATAGACTTTGTCCTTTCGTGGGTCACATGTCCCTTGTCATGGTGGACTCACACTCCAAGTGGCTGGAAGCTATCATCATGAGCAACATCACAGTGACCACAACAATCGAAAAGCTTCGGCAGGTGTTTGCAACCCTCGGTCTGTGTGACTCTCTTGTGTCCGACAACGCAACAAACCTGTGATTTGTTCCAAGAATTCATGCTGAGAAACGGGATTCGCCATGTCCGCAGCACTCCGTTTCACCCGGCCTCGAATGGCTTAGTGGAGCGGGCTGTGCAGACACTGAAAGAGTGGCTCAAAAAGATGACTGGGGGAACCATCACAACTAAGCTCTCTCGGTTCTTGTTCCAGTATCGCATCACGCCACAAACAACAACAGGTCAAGCTCCAGTTGAGATGTTGATGGGCAGAAAGCCAAAAGCTCACCTTGATCTACTGAGTCCGGACATCAAAGCACGAGTGGAACGTAAGYAGGAGAAATGAAAAGAGAGACATGACCACCACACGAGGGAGACAGTTAAAACCCAATGACACTGTCTTTATCCACAACTTCACAAGTAGCCAGCGTTAGTTGCCAGGTATCAGAGTTGTCCAGTCTCCTTTGTGGYCAAACTGACTGATGGTCGAGTCATACGCAAGGACCACATCTGCCTGCGCTATGACAAAGAAAAGGCCACGGTTGCAGACAGAACCAGGGCGGGTGGTAGTATACAAGTTGAAACAGGAAACAGGAAACAGTATCTGAGGAACAGGGGCATTCAGTGGTTCCTGCAGAGGATGATGGACTTCCTCTCACAAACACCCAACCTGCTCCACTGGGAAACGCCTTCTTGGCACACCGGGAGTACTGCGCAGAATAMAGCGTTGTCACAAGCCTCCTGAAAGACTAACTCTGTAGTTGAGACAGAGGCTTGTAGTGTTCGTGCTTGTTTGGAACAGCAGACTTAGTTGAAAAGAAATAATGACTGTCATTTTTTGTTTGTTTACATTTACAGTAACACCAGCAGAAGTTCTAAAGTGTTGAAAAGAAAACATGTGGTTTACTTGTTAATCTTATGTTCTTTCCTCACAGGGGGGATTGGAATTAAGGGGGAGAAGTGTTATAGAGTGGACACTACATAAATAATTACACTGAATATGTTATTGTACTTACCTGCAGTATAGTATGATTACTATTCATGTGTTCATGGTTATTATTGGCCTTGACCGTTCCCCTTTGATGATGTCATCACCCAGAGTTGTACCTGTTCAATGCGACTCTACCACAGGTTGAGTGGGCTGTATCGCTTTGCTGTGTTTGTACCGTTTCTACATGGCTGTACACCTTTCATTAGTTAGGTTCAAAGTAAAGGAAAGTAATATTGAATTGCGTGTGGGCATTCAAGTTACTACAGTTACCTAGAAGAGGTCAGGGATACTTGGAAAKGGTATCAAGGTGGGTCAGGGTTACCTGGAAGAGAGGTATCAGGGTCTGGTCGTCGCCATGGTGGAATAGGGCTACTCATTTCTCATAACTGGAGATTCTCTTTTCTCCGTCTCTCACCTGTCCATCTCCTCATTTAAATTCCATGCGGTCACTGTCTCCTGTCCACTCAAGCTTAACATTATTGTCATCTATCATCCACCAGGTGCCCTTGGAACGTTCCTCAATGAGCTTGGCACTAATTGATAAGCTAGTTCCTGACGATTGCTCACTGCTCTTTCGTTTTGGAGACTTCAACCTCCTGATGTCTGCCTTCGCTTTAATTGTTTTCCAACTTTCTCTTTCCCCTTCTTGCCACATCTGATCTCACCCTTTCACAATCCTCTCCAACTCGCAAGGCAGGCAATAAACTTGTCCTCATCTTTACTAGAGGTACTAATCTCACTGCAACGCCCTCCAGGTCTCTGTTCTCCTACTAATCTCACTGAACGCCCCTCCAGGTCTGTTCTCCTATAATCTCACTGTAACCCCCTCCAGGTCTCTGTTCTCCTACTAATCTCACTGTAAACCCCCTCCAGGTCTCTGTCTCCTACTAATCTCACTGTAACCCCCTCCAGGTCTCTGTTCTCCTTACTAACTCACTGTAACCCCCTCCAGGTCTCTGTTCTCCTACTAATCCACTGAACGCCCCTCCAGTCTCTGTTCTCCTACTAATCTCACTGTAACCCCCTCCAGGTCTCTGTTCTCCTACTAATCTCACTGTAAACCCCCTCCAGGTCTCTGTTCTCCTACTAATCTCACTGTAACGCCCCTCCAGGTCTCTGTTCTCCTACTAATCTCACTGTAACCCCCTCCAGGTCTCTGTTCTCCTACTAATCTCACTGTAAACCCCTCCAGGTCTCTGTTCTCCTACTAATCTCACTGTAACCCCCTCCAGGTCTCTGTTCTCCTACTAATCTCACTGTAACCCCCCTCCAGGTCTCTGTTCTCTACTAATCTCACTGTAACCCCCTCCAGGTCTCTGTTCTCCTACTAATCTCACTGTAACCCCCCTCCAGGTCTCTGTTCTCTCCTACTAATCTCACTGTAACCCTCTCCAGGTCTCTGTTCTCCTATAATCTCACTGTAAACCCTTCCTCCATGTCTCTGTTCTCCTACTATCTCACTGCACCCTCTCCAGGTCTCTGATCTCCTACTAATCTCACTGTAACCCCCCTCCAGGTCTCTGTTCTCCTACTAATCTCACTGTAACCCCCCTCCAGGTCTCTGTTCTCCTACTAATCTCACTGTAACCCCCTCCAGGTCTCTGATCTCCTACTAATCTCACTGCAACGCCCCTCCAGGTCTCTGATCACTACTTTGTTTTCCTTTCTGTCTCCCTTTCCTCCAAACCCCAGTGACTCAGCCCAACCCAGATGGTCATGCACCGTCGCAATCTCCCACTACTCTCTCCTCTTCTATCCTATCATCTCTCCTTTCTGCTAAATCCTTCTCCATCCTGTCTCCTAACTCTGCTTCTTCGACCCTACTCTTCTCCCTTTCCGCATGCTATGACTCACACTGTCCTCTTTCCTCCCGACCGGCTCGGCCCTCCCCTCCTGCTCCGTGGCTGAGTGACTCCTTGCGAGTTTACAGAACAGTGCTGCAGGCAGCGGAGCAGAAATGGAGGTAAACTAAACATCCCTCCCTCCTTTCTCTTTCTCTGTACCTGCTGCTAAAGCCACTTTCTACCACATTAAATGTCAAACTTCTGCCTCTAACCCTGGGAAACAATTTTCCATATCCTCCCTCCTTAATCCTCTACCTCCTCCCTCTATGTGGACAACTTTGTCAACCACTTTGAAAAGAAGGTTGATGACATCGGTTCATCATTCACTCAGCCTATTGAGTTCTCTGGTCCCACTCACACAGAACTACTCTACACCGTGACCTCTTTCTCTCCTCTTYCTCCAGATGAAATACTGCGACTAGTGAGGTCTGGCCACCTGAAAACCTGCCCGTTCAACCCCATCCCCTCCTCCCTTCTCCAGACCATCCAATCTGGAGACCTTCTCCCATTCCTCACTTCCCTCTTTCCTGACCACCTTCCCCCATCTGACTTCAAAATGGCCCTCGTCGCTGTGGAGAGGATCTGAGTGCACCACATACTCTCACTACTGGTGTCCCCCAGGGCTCGGTTCTAGGCCCTCTCCTCTTCTCTCTATACACCAAGTCACTCAGCTCTGTCATATCCTCACATTGTCTCTCCAATCACTGCTATGAGGATGGACCTCTCCGCTTCTCTCTATACACCAAGTCACTCAGCTCTGTCACATCCTCTCATGGTCTCTCCTATCACTGCTATGAGGATGGACCTCTCCTCTTCTCTCTATACACCAAGTCACTCAGCTCTGTCACATCCTCACATGGTCTCTCCTATCACTGCTATGAGGATGGACCTCTCCGCTTCTCTCTATACACCAAGTCACTCAGCTCTGTCACATCCTCACATGGTCTCTCCTATCACTGCTATGAGGATGACACTTAACTACTTTTCTCCTTTCCCCTTCTGACACCCAGGTGGCGACACGCATCTCTGCGTGCCTGGCAGATATCTCAGCTTGGATGTCGGCCCTCCATCTCAAGCTCAACAAGACAGAGCTGCCTTCCCTCTCAAAGACCTCGCCATCATGGGTGACAACTCCAC
>NW_019945943.1:35311-37118 GCF_002910315.2 Salvelinus sp. IW2-2015 | reverse complement strand
TCTTCTCTGTGTCACAGAGTCTCTCCACACTGCCAAATTTTACTCTCTCTCCTCTGTTCTCATCCTCCTAGATTTATCCACTGCCTTCGACACCGTGAACCATCAGATCCTCCTCTCCACCCTCTCAGGGTTGGGCGTCTCAGGCTCTGCACACTCTTGGATTGCATTCTACCTGACAGGCCGCTCCTACCAGGTGATGTGGAGAGGATCTGTGTTTGCACCACGTACTCTCACTACTGGTGTCCCCCAGGGCTTGGTTCTAGGCCCTCTCCTCTTCTCTCTATACACCAAGTCACTCGGCTCTATAATATCCTCACATGGTCTCTCCTTTCATTGCTATGCGGATGACACTCAACTACACCCAGGAGGCAACACGCATCTCTGCGTGCCTGGCAGATATGTCAGCTTGGATGTCGGCCCACCACCTCAAGCTCAACCTCGACAAGACAGAGCTGCTCTTCYTCCTGGCGAAGACCTGCTCAAAGACCTCTCCATCGTGGTTGACAACTCCATAGTGTCCTCCTCCCAGAGTGCAAAGAACCTTGGTGTGACCCTGGACAACACCCTGTCGTTTTCTGCAAACATCAAAGCAGTGACTCGGTACTACAGGTCCTTGCTCTACAACATCCATAGAGTACGACCCTACCTCACACAGGAAGTGGCGCAGGTCCTAATCCAGGCACTTGTACTCTCCCGTCTGGTCTACCGCAACTTGCTGTTGACTGGGCTCCCCGCTTGTGCTATCAAACCCTTGCAACTTATCCAGAACACTGCAGCCCGCCTGGTGTTCAACCTTCCCAAGTTCTGTCATGTCACCCCGCTCCTCCACACACTCCACTGGCTTCCAGTCGAGGCTCGCATCCACTAGAACACCATGGTCCTTACCTACGGAGCAGTAAGTGGCCCCTCCCTACCTGCAGGCTATGCTCAAAGCCTACACCCCAACCCGAGCACTCTGTTCTTCCCCTATGAGAGGGCAGCTCCCGCTCAGCGAAGTCCAAGCTCTTCTCTGTCCTGGCACCCCAATGGTGGAACCAGTTTCCCCCTGGTGCCAGGACAGCAGAGTCTCTGCCCACCCCTTTTTAGCTCTGACTCTACTGATAGCTACWTGTTGAGGAACAAKGTATTTACTATAACTGTGATATGTGGTTGTCCCACCTAGCTATCTTAAGATGAATGCACTCTGTAAACCGCTCTGGATGAGAGAGTCTGCTAAATGACTAACAAGTAAATGGAACATGTGTAAGTGAGGAAGACATGCTGTTGAGTGGTTGTGCGGAGTTGACCACAGACAGCCAGAGCAGACAGCCGGAGCAGACAGCCAGAGCAGACAGCCGGAGCAGACAGCCAGAGCAGACAGCCAGAGCAGACAGCCAGAGCAGACTCTCAGTATGTGACTGACTGGGCCGCCAGAGAGAGAGGTGGGTTCAGTGTGTGTTTGCATACCAGCGGGTGAGGTAAACCTCAGAGCCTGTGCCACTCGCCCCGCAGGCAGCATACGCCCCTGTGTCAGTGTGATGGTGGGAATCTAGTGACCCAGTATAAATAGCCAGGGAGAACACAACCTGAGTCAACCCAGTATAAATAGCCAGGGAGAACAACCTGAGACAACCCGGTATAAATAGCCAGGGAGAACAACCTGAGACAACCCTGTATAAATAGCCAGGGAGAACACAACCTGAGACAACCCAGTATAAATAGCCAGGGAGAACACAACCTGAGACAACCCAGTATAAATAGCCAGGGAGAACACAACCTGAGACAACCCGGTATAAATAGCCAGGGAGAACACAACCTGAGACAACCC
>NW_019945943.1:28154-29494 GCF_002910315.2 Salvelinus sp. IW2-2015 | reverse complement strand
GTATAAATAGCCAGGGAGAACACAACCTGAGACAACCCGGTATAAATAGCCAGGGAGAACACAACCTGAGACAACCTGAGCAACAATTGTCAGATTCCCAAAGTCAACACAGCATGTGGTCGACTTAACATCCAAAACCATAGCAGGGTAGAGACCACAAACACTCCCGTCACTCAGACCTTTTGTCACAGAAGTTATAGGGAAACTAATATCAATGATGTTTATTGTCTTTTCTCACTTTATAGAACAGAGAGAGAGAGAGGCAATAGCCTGGATTCTAACCTTTGTCGACAGCATAGACATGGGTGCGAGGCCGGTGGAAATGTGTGCCCGGAGGCCGTGGGAACAATGTGTGACAGGCAAGGCCCGTGGACTTTGCCGGAGACGTGGACATGTTGCCGGAAGGCCGGGACATGTGTGCCGGAGGCCGTGGCTTAGACGGCTTGACCACCCTATTCCACAAATAATTTTTACCTTCATTTAACTAGGCAAGTCAGTGAACAAATTCTTATTTTACAATGATGGCCTACCCTGGCTAAACCCTCCCCTAACCCAGACAACGCAGGGCCAACTGTGCGCTGCCCTATGGGACTCCCGATCACAGACGGTTGGGATACAGCCAGGGATCGAGCCAGGGTCTGTAGTGACACATCTAGCACTGAGATGCAGTACCTTAGACCGCTGCGCCACTCGGGAGCATTTATCAACAGTGTGATAAAAAAGCACTTCACCTTCCCATACTCCCCACATCATCAAAGTTCCTGTTTGAAGAACAATGTTTTATACACCTTCAACTATCCAACATAAAACACATAAAGTGTTCCTCAACACATTGCAGAGTTGCTTCTCAGGGAACCAGAGTCTGATGCATATGGGGAATGACAGCTTGAGTCTACCTCCCCTTCCCTTCTCTTCCTGTCTCTCTACTTCCCGGTGGCTGTGCCTGCTAGGCTACAGGGTGTAACACCATCCCTCCCTTTCCCCCAGTAACACTGCACCTAGTCAGCAAAAGCAAGCTCCCACGTGCTCATCAGCAAGGAAGCAAAGATAAGTAAACACAAGAGGAAACTCAACCAGATGCACCTTACCAGAAAATAACTGAAAGCATGAAGCAAAAACAACATGTTCCTTTAAGACAGAAAGAGAGAGAGAGAGAGAGCGACAGAGAGAGAGAGAGCGACAGAGGGAGAGAACGACAGAGGGAGAGAGAGACAGAGACAGAGAGAGAGAGAGCAATCGTCAGCTCAATGCAGAGCTGTGTAACTGCAACCATAGAGGGTTAGTGGTGTTGCGCTACACTACCTCCTTAGTATTCCCAGAGCCCAGTTAAATCAGCGCAA
>NW_019945943.1:23601-28129 GCF_002910315.2 Salvelinus sp. IW2-2015 | reverse complement strand
CAGCAGGAGCAAGTCAAGAAAACAGAGAGAGAGAGAGAGAGAGAGAGAGAAGAGAGAGAGGAGCAGAGAGAGAGAGAGAGAGAGAGAGAGAAGAGAGCAGTGGAGACGAGAGAGAGGAGAGAGAGAGAGAAGAGAGAGAGGAGAACATGAAGAGAGAGAGAGGAGAGAGTAGAGAAGACGAGAGAGAGAGAGAGAGAGAGAGAGTAGGAGAGTAGAGATGAAGTAAGCAAGAGAAGAGAGACGCGTGTGGAAAAAGCCAGGGCAAGCCACTCGTACCTCACACAGCTCAGGTGGCGCGAGCGTCTGTCGCTGTTGGGGGAGCAGTGTGCTGGTCCCCGGTAACGACCCAGTAGAGCTGGAGGAGGGGGGCGCGCACTGTGCACGGATGGGACGAGCAGCGCACACCATTGACCGTGAGGACTGTACCCCTCTTCCGGTCGTCCTTTCCACCCTGCTGGTTTTAATCTAACTTCCTCCTCCTCCTATCTCTCCTTCGCCCTTCGCCACCGAGACACACCGCTCTCACAGACAAAAACACTAAACAGACAGGACAACCCCACCCCCACCCCCGACAACGAAAGACCACCCGCCCCCACGCCACTCCGCCCCGCCACCCCACCGCCCCACCGCTCCCGCACCCGCCGCCCCGCCCCCCCCCCCACCACCTCCCGTCCCTCCCCGAACCCCCAGCATCCTCCCACCCCAGAAACAACACCCGCCCCGACTCCCTCCGAACCGCCTCTCCTCCCGGCCTCGTCTTTTCACTCCTGCTCAATACAAAAAACCATCCTCCCCACCACAGAACAGAGGAAGGGGAAGGGCGACAGGAGGGAGTTTAAAAGAAGAAAATACCCTGATGCGGCCAAAGACACCGTCGTTCCTCGCTCCTCCCTTCTTAGTTGCACTTACGGTCACCGATGTTCTGACGTGTTCACGGGCGTTGAGGGTGGTTTGGTTTTGCTTCTGTCGGCGAGGTGCAGTCTGCTTTTGGTTGTTTTTTGCCCACAGACCAAGGAAACCAGCACGCGAAACAGACAGGGACAACCAAACATACTGGCCGGCACCACCACCCACCACCACGTCCACCACTTCACTCACCAATCACACCACCACAGACAGAAGGAAGGAGAGGGAAGGAGAGGAAGGAGGGGAAGGGCAGGAGAAGGGAGAGGGGAAGGGAAACGGGAAAGAGGCGGACGCCGGCCGGTGGCCCAGGTCTGAAACAGAACACGCGGGGGAAGAGAAGTGAGACAAGAAGGAGAGGAGCAGGGAGCGGGAAGCGGCCAACGAGACACCCAATGGAGAAGACCAAAAGAAGGAGAGAAAGAATAGAAGGAGAGAGCGGAAAAAGGACAAGGTGCAGGGAGAAAGGATGGGGTGGGAAGGGAGAGGTAGGGAGGAGAGGGGGAGGATGGGCAAGGGAGAAGAGGGAGGGGAAGGAGAGAGGGAGTGGGAGGGGAGAGAGTGGGAGGGGGAGGGAGAGAGGAGTGGAGGGAAGAGGGAGGGGGCCCGGACGTATGAGTGAGTGGTGAAGGAGAGAGGAGGGGCCACAGGAGAGAGGAGCGAGGGGAGAGAGAGAGAGGGGAGGAAGAGGGAGGGAAGCAGGAGACAGAGGGGAGGGGGGAAAGGAAGCGGCTCAGATCCAACTCAGTGGACCGGGACGAGGGGGGCGAAGGCAGGCGCCGATAGAGACAAGAAGGGAAGAGGAAGGAACAGGGCTGAATGGAACACGTGGAACACATTAGCGACAGGAGAGACAGAGAGAGACGATACGAACACCGAAGGACACATACAAGAGCTAGGCACGCACGACAACACACGCCCACAAAACAAAAAACAAACGACAACACAGAACATTGACAGACTGACAAGACTGACAACTGACACAAACACCCCACAAAGGCCGAGCACAAAACAAAATGGGCACCCGCGCGACCCACATAATACCAACCTACACCTGTTGTGTCCAGTGCCCTCTCCTCCACGACAAGCCCAAAGGCGACGAGAGAACAATATCAACATTGCATAAAAAGATAACAAGAGACCAACAAACCAACAGACAACAAGGGCGACACACACACACCAAACATGGAACAATAACAAGAGCATACAGAGAGTACAGGTGCAAGTGTTGTGGGGTGCGTGACACTGGCCCCGCAATCTGAGGGCAGCAGCAAACCCGCGCCGGCCAACCCACGCCTACTGCGTCCTCCCCCAACAGGACCGGAGCCAACTCCATTCAAGAGAGGTCGGCTCGTAAAAATGAAAAACGAGTTCAAATGGGAAATGGAACACGCGGGGAATGGGGTATGATTGGGGGCAAGCAGAGGAAATTGCAGCGGCGGCCAGGTCGGCGCGGGGCAACGGGCGCTCAAAGCCTCCTCGAAACAAGTAGTCCAGGGGCCCTGGCTGGCGACCCCGCAATGGCGAGGCGTGTCGCACACGAAGGCGGTACTAGACCACCCGCCGGCCTCGCGAAAGATCCTCGCTCCGCTAAAAGTAGAAAGGGCGGGCCTCTCGTCCCACTTCCCCCCTCCCCCCCTCCGCCACCCTGCGCGGCCCTCCCCCCGTATCGCCGCCCCGTCCGGCCCCCCTGCGTGCCCTCCCGCCCCCGCACGCCGGCCGCCGCTCCTTCCTGCCTCCCGCCCCCACCGCCCGCCCCCCCCGCGTCACCCCACCGGGGGACAACACCAAATGGGAAAGTCCGTCCCGGGTAGCAGACAGGGAGCCTTAAAGGCAGCCCGACAGATACAGACAGGGAGAGAAAAGGAAAAGAGAAGAGAAGAACAGCGGGGGAGAGAGAGAGAGAGATTAACGGGGGAAGATTAGAGAGATACAGGGAGGAGAGAGAGAGGGACAAGAGGAGAGAGAGAAGTGAGAGAGTGAGAGAGGAGAGAGTGAGAGAGGGAAGAGGGAGAGAGGAGAGAGAGAGAGAGAGAGAGCAGGAGAGAAGAGAGATGAGCGAGAGGAGAGAGAGAGGAGAGAGAGAGAGAGAGAGAGAGAGGAGAGAGAGAAGACCACAGACAGACATCACAGAGAGAAAACACACACAGGAGAGGAGAGAGGGGGAACACACACCACAGCACACAGATAAGCGAGGGAACACCAGGCCCCACACAAACCTCGACGATCGAAGAACAAACCAGCGGCAGAGAGATGAACGCGGCCAGCGCAGAAAGCAAGACACACACAGCACTGCACATGACAAAAAACACGGTGCACACGACACTGGGAACAGAACAAAACAGGACAGAGAATAACTAAGGAATAATCAGTTCCGGGGAAGCTACAGACCCCGGACGCCAGGATGGGAGACAGGCCGACGAAAGAGAGAAACGAAAACCAGTCCCAGCAGCGAGCACAGCATACCCGGTAGCCCATGAGCAAGCAAACAGGGAGGAAAATTTTCAAAGAAAAAAGAAAAAAGATCCTAGACAAGATCAGACCCGGCTACAGAACCAAAGACCAGGACCGCCAGGACAGCCGGAGAGGGCACACACGAGTCACAGGGAACAAGGATGGAAGAATGGGAAAAGCAACACACCTGGCCGACAAGGCCCATAAGTGAGACAAGGGCAGGGCAGGAGAGAGAGAGAGAGAGAGAGAGAGAGAGAGAGAGAGAGAGAGAGAGAGAGACAGCGGTGTGAAAAGCAGGGCAAGCCACTGTACCTCACACAGCTGCAGGTCCTGAGAGTCTGTCTGTCTGTTGGGGGAGCAGGTGCTGTCCCCGGGTACTGACCCAGTAGAGCTGGAGGAGGAGGGGGCGCTGCACTGCACTGGACTGGGACGAGCAGGCACACATTACCATGGACTGTTCCCTCTTCTCCTGTCTGTCCTTTTCCTGCTCTGTTTTACTCTAACTCTGCTCCTCTCTCTCTCTATCTCTCCCTCTCCCTCTCCACTGACCACGCTCTCAGACAAAAACACTAATATAGACAGACACACAGAAAAATGAGGAGGGAAAGGGGAGGGGGAGTTTAAAATGAAGGAAAAAAAGTCCCTCTAGCCAAAGTTACATTTCTTTCTCTCTCTCTCTCTTTCTAGTTTGCTCACACGGTCACAGAGTTCTCAGTGAACCAGCAGCGGTGTGGTGGCTGAATCAGGACAGACATCTGTTGAAACATGACTGCCTCTTTGCTTTACTCACTCACTCTCACTCACTCACTCACTCACTCACTCACTCACTCACTCACTCACTCACTCACTCACAGAGCAGGAGAGAGAGAGAGAAGGGAGGGAGGGATAGAGGGAGGGCAGGGGAGGAGAGGAGGAGGGGAAGGTGAATAGGGATAGAGGGCTGTACTGCCTTCCTGTGCCCAGTCTGAAAACAGAACACTTTCTCTTGGTGAGAGAGAAGGAGACAAAGAAGTAGAGAGACATAATGGGGAAGTGGAACAGAGACAGAGACCAAAAGAGAGAGAAAGAAGTAGAATGAGAGAGGGAAAAGGGACAAGTTTACAAGTGAGAAGTGGAGTGGGTGAAGGGAGGGAGGGATAGAGAGAGGGGAGGATGGGAAGGAGAGAGGGAG
>NW_019945943.1:17936-22872 GCF_002910315.2 Salvelinus sp. IW2-2015 | reverse complement strand
GTGGGAAGGAGAGAGGGAGTGGGAAGGAGAGAGGGAGTGGGAAGGAGAGAGGGAGTGGGAAGGAGAGAGGGAGTGGGAAGGAGAGAGGGAGTGGGAACAGGAGAACATTTTGGGGAGGGTGGGGGTGAAATGGAAGGCTTGGCTCAGATCCTCTGTATTCATGTGACTGGTACATTTTGGGCTTAATGGCCAGTGTACGCCAGTAGAGTACAGAGAGAGGGGAAGAGAGGAACAGGGCTGTAATGTAACACTGTAACACTATAGCACAGAGAGACAGAGAGATATGCTATTACTAACACCAAGGACACATACACACCCACACACACACTTGTCTCGCACATAGAATCAAAAACAAAACTACAACATTCAGATACACAGACTGACAGACTGACAGACTGACACAAACACTCCCACAGTCTAGGCCGTAGCACAAAACTAAATGCACCTCTGCTCTGACCTTACATAATTTTACCATTCTTCTACAATCCTGTTTGTCCAGTTCCCTCTCTCTCTCTACATATTGCCAAAGCGTACTTGAGATTTACAATATTAACATCATTAAAATAATAATAATCAATATTGACAACAGTAACAACAACAATCAAGGGTCAAAATAACCATACATTGAACAATAACAATAAGCATACAGTAGAGTACATGTGCAGGTTGGTTGGTCTGTCAGACACTGTCCCTCATCTTATGGCAGGCAGCAATGTAGTGCGCTGCCAACCCACAGCTCTCTGCGTCCTCCCCCAACAGGACTGGTAGCCTACTCTCATCAGAGAGGTCTTTSAAACTTTGAATAAGRGTTTCAMATTTTGGGAAATGACACTCTGTAATTGTTTTATATTTGGGGCAATTTGTCAGGAAATGCAGCTCTGTCTCAGGTTCTGCTGTGGTGCAGTGGTTGCACAGCCTTTCCTCTAACAAGGAGCCAGGTTTTCCTGTGTCTACCCTTCTCAATGGCTAGGCTGTGCTCACTGAGGCTGTACTTAGTATTTATCTCTCTGTCTCTCTCTCTCAAAGTATTTCTCTCTCTCCTCTAAAATATTAAATCTGGTCTCTTTCTCTCCCTCCTCCTTCTTCCTCCTCCCCCTCTCTGCCACCTCCTTCTCCTCCCCCTTCCTTGTTATCGCTCTCCTTCTTCCTTCTCCTTCCTACCCCTTCTTTCCCTCCCTCCCCCCTCACTCCTTCACTCTCTGCCTCCTCCTTCTCCTCCCTCCCTCCCATTCCTTCTCTCTTTTCCCTCTTTCCCTCCCCTCTCTCACTCCCTACCTGTACAACTACCATGGGAAATGTCCTGTCCAGCTGTTTTAGCAGACAGGTTTAGCCTAAAGGACATTCCCCTTACATTATACAGACTAGTGATGAGAAAAGGAAAGAGAGAGAGAGAGTGGCAGAGACAGTGGGGGGGAGAGAGAGAGGGAGAGAGAGAGAGATACAGGGGGGAAGATAGAGAGATACAGGGAGGGAGAGAGAGGAGGGAAAGAGAGAGAGAGAGTGAGAGAGTGAGAGAGTGAGAGAGTGAGAGAGTGAGAGAGTGAGAAGAGTGAGAGAGAGAGAGAGAGAGAAGAGAGAGAGAGAGAGAGAGAGAGAGAGAGAGAGAAGAGAGAGAGAGAGAAGAGAGAGAGAGAGAGAGAGACACACAGACAGACACACAGAGAGACACACAGAGAGAGAGAGAGGTTGAAAACACACACGACAGCACACAGATATTTGAGTCGAGTACATTCATCAGTGCCTCCACAAGCCTATTTACCGATCTGATCTGATAGTATACATATACCAGCATTGATAAGATAGAATGAACTTTCATTTCTCATTTCTCAGAAATGTCTTAAGACACACAGCACTGCTACATACAAAATAGACACTGGTCATCACACACTTAACTTAATACATATAAATACATACAGTATGGTAATATACTAATGGTAATATATACAGTGCCTTTGGAAGCTATTCAGACCCCTTGACTTTTTCCATGTTATGTTATGTTACAGCCTTATTCTAAAATGGATTAAATAAAACATTTTCCTCAGCAATCTACACACATTACCCCATGATGTCAAAGCGAAAAAGGTTTTTAGAAATGTTTGCAAATGTATTAAAAATTAAAAATAGAAATACCTTATTTACATAAGTATTCAGACCCTTTGCTATGAGACTCAAATTGAGCTCAGGTGTATCCTGTTTCCATTGATCATCCTTGAGATGTTTCTACAACTTGGTTAGTCCACCTGTGGTAAATTCAATTGATTGGACATGATTTGGAAAAGCACACACCTGTCTATACAAGGTCCCATAGTTGACAGTGCATGTCAGAGCAAAAACCAAGCCACGAGGTCGTGTGTACGCCAGTGACAAAAAAAWCGGTTTTGTATTCGGGCTGTGGCGGGATGTGGARAAAGTAAAGGGGTTTCATAAAGCATTGTACTTTGCTGGTATTGAAAGTTAGTGTATCAAATGAAATGTCACAATTGAATCAAAGTGAATGGAAAGTGGTGTGGTTTGAACTATCTACACCTGCCCGTCTACACCCTCRTTATGCTTCTACCCGTGAGAGGTACCAGTACAGTTTACTGTCTGGAAGCCATGATAAAATCATCATGCAATAGTGAATTTACCAGTCCTTGTGCACTTGTCATTTCTTAATTTGCCCTTGCTATACATTTAGCCTTACTGTTAGGTTTTTAGACCTCAGTTCAGTCCATTGTGTATTCTATTGTTTTTGAGCCACCCTTGGCATCCATGGGCAGTGTAACAATGACCCTATCTCAAGTCTAAAGCGGCTTTCTCATCTCTCCTACATCTTGAAATGAAAAAAAATGAAAAAAGTAATGAGGTAGAAGGAATTGTCCGTAGAGCTCAGAGACAGGATTGTGTCGAGGCACAGATCTGGGGAAGGGGATCAAAACATTTCTGCAGCATTGAAGGTCCCCAAGAACACAGTGGCCTCTATCACTCTTAAATGGAAGAAGTTTGGAACCACCAAGACTCTTCCTAGAGCTGGCCGCCCGGCCAAACTGATCAATCGGGGGAGAAGGGCTTTGGTCAGGGAGGTGACCAAGAACCTGATGGTCACTCTGACAGAGCTCTAGAGTCCCTCTGTGAAGATGGGAGAACCTTCCAGAAAGACAACCATCGCAGCACTCCACCAATCAGGCCTTTATGGTAGAGTGGCCAGACGGAAACCACTCCTCAGTAAAAGGCACAACAGCCCGCTTGGAGTTTGCCAAAATGCACCTAAAGACTCTCAGACCATGAGAAATAAGATTCTCTGGCCTGATGAATCCAAGATTGAACTCTTTGGCCTGAATGCCAAAGAGATGCGTCAMATCTGGAGGAAACCTGGCACCATCCTTATGGTGAAGCATGGGGGTGGCAGCATCAGACTGGGGTGAAGGTTAACTTTCCAACAGGACAACGACCCTAAGCGCACAGCYAAGACAACGAAGGAGTGGCTTCGGGACAAGTCTCTGAATGTCCTTGAGTGGCCCAGCCAGAGCCCAGACTTGAAACCGATCTAACATCTCTGGAGAGACCTGAAAATAGCTGTGCAGCAACGCTCCCCATCCAATCTGACAGAGCTTGAGARGATCAGCAGAGAAGAATGGGAGAAACTCCCCAAATACAGGTGTGCCAAGCTTGTAGCGTCACACCCAAGAAGACTCAATGCTGTGATTGCTGCCAAAGGTACTGAGTAAAGGGTCTGAATACTTATATAAATGTTATATTTCAGGTTTGTCTTTTTAATAAATTAGCAAAAATACCTTTTTTTGCTTTGTCATTATGGGGTATTGTGTGTAGATTGATGAGGGGAAAAAAACAATTCAATCCATTTTAGAATAAGTCTGTAATACATAACAAAATGTAGAAAAAGTCAAGGGGTCTGAATACGTTCCCAATGCACTGTACGTTGTTCAGTGCATTCCCAGTACAGGCAAAGCATAGCAGGTTCTTTACTGTGGAGCTACAGTGTCAGGAAAAGGTTGAAGATACCAATCAGATGGCGTCTGGGAGGTGATGAATGTCTTTGTTTCCCAGGGCTAATTCCTTCCCACAGGCACACTTAATGCCAATGTGAACTACATTAGTTGTGAACACCATGCACTCCTAAATCCATTTGTAAATGCCTAACTTTTGATTTCTGGTTTATAATCTTACGTTCTGAGCATGGATCACAGAAACACTGCATGTGGATTGTATTCCCCATCCAGCCGTAACGTGTGAAATCCACCCCCAAAAAAACACCACCAGCACATAAAATAATAATACAATAAAATTGTATATGTCAAATGCGCCGAATACAACTGTTGTAGACTTTACCGTGAAATGCTTGCTTACGATCCCTTCCCAACAACGCAAAGTTTAAAATACACAAGAATGCAACTATATACATGGAGTACCAGATCAATGTGGAGCTATATACAAGGAGTACCAGTACCATATCAATGTGGTGATATATACAGGGAGTACCAGTACCAGATCAATGTGGTGCTCTATACAGGAAGTACCAGTACCAGATCAATGTGGTGCTATATACATGGAGTACCAGTACCATATCAATGTGGAGCTATATACAGGAAGTACCAGTACCAGATCAATGTGGAGCTATATACAGGAAGAACCAGTCCCAGATCAATGTGGTGCTATATACAGGGAGAACCAGATCAATGTGGAGCTATATACAGGGAGTACCAGTACCAGATCAATGTGGAGCTATATACAGGAAGAACCAGTACCAGATCAATGTGCAGCTATATACATGGAGTACCAGTACCAGATCAATGTGGTTATATATACAGGGAGTACCAGATCAATGTGGAGATATATACATGGAGTACCAGTACCAGATCAATGTGGTGATATATACAGGGAGTACCAGATCAATGTGGAGATATATACAGGGAGTACCAGTACCAGATCAATGTGG
>NW_019945943.1:7475-14471 GCF_002910315.2 Salvelinus sp. IW2-2015 | reverse complement strand
AGGCTTATATCAGGGAGTACTAGTACATATCAATGTGGAGCTTAATACAGGAGTACCATTACCAGATCAATGTGCAGCTATATACAGGAAGTACCAGTACCAGATCAATGTGGAGCTATATATATGGAGTACCAGTACCAGATCAATGTGGTGATATATACAGGGAGTACCAGATCAATGTGGAGAATATACAGGAAGTACCAGTACCAGATCAATGTGATGCTCTATACAGGGAGTACCAGATCAATGTGGTGCTTTATACAGGGAGTACAGAGTCAAAGTGGAGCTATATACAACGGAGTACCAGCACCAGAACAATGTGGAGCTATATACAGTGGAGTACCAGTACCAGATTGAATATGGTGCTACATGCAGGAAGTACCAGTACCAGATCAATGTGCAGCTATATACAGGGAGTACAAGTACCAGATCAACGTGGTGCTATATAACGGAGTACCAGTACCAGATCAAGGTGCAACTATACAGGAAGAACCAGTACCAGATCAAGGTCAACTATACAGGGAGAACCAGTACCAGATCAATGTGGAGCTATATACAGTGACTACCAGTACCAGATCAATGTGGAGTTATATACAGGGAGTACCAGTACCAGATCAATGTGGTGCTATATACATGGAGTACCAGTACCAGATCAAAGGTGCAACTATACAGGAAGACCAGTACCAGATCAAGGTGCAACTATACAGGGAGAACCAGTACAGATCAAGGTGCAACTATACAGTGACTACCAGTACCAGATCAATGTGGTGCTATATAACAGAAAGTACCCGTCCATATCAATGTGGTGCTATATACAGGAGTACCAGTACCAGATCAATATGCAGCTATAATACAGGAAGTACCAGTACCAGATCAATATGCAGCTATATACAGGAAGTACCAGTACCAGATCAATGTGGTGCTGTATACAGGGAGTACCAGTACAGATCAATATGCAGCTATATACAGGAAGTACCAGTACCAGATCAATGTGGTGCTGTATACAGGGAGTACCAGTACCAGATCAATGTGATGCTATAATACAGGGAGTACCAGTCCCAGATCAATGTGGTGCTCTATAACAGGAAGTACCAGTACCAGATCAATGTGGAGCATATATACAGAAGACCAGTCCCAGATCAATGTGGTGCTATATACAGGGAGAACCAGATCAATGTGGTGCTATATACAGGGAGTACCAGTACCAGATCAATGTGCAGCTATATACAGGAAGTACCAGTACCAGATCAATGTGCAGCTATATACAGGAAGAACCAGTACCAGATCAATGTGGAGCTATATACATGGAGTACCAGTACCAGATCAATGTGGTGCTATATACAGGGAGTACCAGTACCAGATCAATGTGGAGATATATACATGGAGTACCAGTACCAGATCAATGTGGTGATATATACAGGAAGTACCAGATCAATGTGGAGATATAATCATGGAGTACCAGTCCAGATCAATGTGGTGCTATATACAGGAGTACCAGTACCAGATCAATGTGGAGCTATATACAGGAAGTACCAGATCAATGTGGAGATATATACAGGGAGTACCAGTACCATATCAATGTGGTGCTATATACAGGAAGTACCAGTACCATATCAATGTGGTGCTATATACAGGAAGTACCAGATCAATGTGGAGCTATATACATGGAGTACCAGTACCAGATCAATGTGGCGCTATATACAGGAGTACCATTACCAGATCAATGTGCAGCTATATACAGGAAAGAACCAGTACCAGATCAATGTGGAGCTTATATCATGGAGTACCAGTACCAGATCAATGTGGTGATATATACAGGGAATACCAGATCAATGTGGAGATATATAACAGGAAGTACCGGTACCAGATCAATGTGATGCTCTATACAGGGAGTACCAGTACCAGATCAATGTGGAGCTATATACAGGAAGTACCAGATCAATGTGGAGATATATACAGGGAGAACCAGATCAATGTGGAGATATATACAGGAAGTACCGGTACCAGATCAATGTGATGCTCTATACAGGGAGTACCAGCACCAGATCAATGTGGAGCTATATACAGGAGTAACAGTACCAGATGGATATGGTGCTACATGCAGGAAGTACCAGTACCAGATCAATGTGCAGCTATATACAGGGAGTACAAGTACCAGATCAACGTGGTGCTATATACATGGAGTACCAGTACCAGATCAAGGTGCAACTATACAGGAAGAACCAGTACCAGATCAAGGTGCAACTATACAGGGAGACCAGTACCAAGATCAATGTGGAGCTATATACAAGGAAGATACCAGTACCAGATCAATGTGGTGCTATATACATGGAGTACCAGTACCAGATCAAGGTGCACTATACAGGAGAGAACCAAGTACCAGATCAAGGTGCAACTATACAGGAGAACCAGTACCAGATCAAGGTGCAACTATACAGTGGACTACCAGTACCAGATCAATGTGGTGCTATATACAGGAAGTACCCGTACCATATCAATGTGGTGCTATATACAGGGAGTACCAGTACCAGATCAATATGCAGCTGTATACAGGAAGTACCAGATCATGTGGTGCTATATACAGGAAGTACCCGTACCATATCAATGTTGTGCTATACAGGGAGAGCCAGATCAATGTGGAGCTATATACAGGAGTACAGGTACCAGATCAATATGCAGCTATATACAGGGAGTACCAGTACCAGATCAATGTTGCAGCTATATACAGGGAGTACCAGTACCAGATCAATGTGCAGCTATATTCTGGGAGTACCAGTACCAGATCAATGTTGAGCTATATACAGGGAGTACCAGTACCAGATCAATGTTGAGCTATATACAGGGAGTACCAGTACCAGATCAATATGAGCTATATACAGGGAGTACCAGTACCAGATCAATGTTGAGCTATATACAGGGAGTACCAGTACCAGATCAATGTGCAGCTATATACAGGGAGTACCAGTACCAGATCAATGTTGAGCTATATACAGGGAGTACCAGTACCAGATCAATGTTGAGCTATATACAGGGAGTACCAGTACCAGATCAATATGAGCTATATACAGGGAGTACCAGTACCAGATCAATGTTGAGCTATATACAGGGAGTACCAGTACCAGATCAATATGAGCTATATACAGGGAGTACCAGTACCAGATCAATGTGCAGCTATATACAGGGTACCAGTACCATATCAATGTGGTGCTATATACAGGGTACCAGTACCAGATCAATGTGTTGCTATATACAGGGGTACCAGTACCAGATCAATGTGGTGCTCTATACAGGGAGTACCAGATCAGTGTGGAGCTATATACAGGGAGTACCGGTACCAGATCAATGTGTGATATTTAACAGGAGTACCAGTACCTTATCAATGTGGTGCTGTATACAGGGAGTACCATTCACAGATCAATATGCAGCTATATACAGGAAGTACCAGTACCGATCAATGTGCAGCTATATACCAGGGAGTACCAGATCAATGTGATGCTATATACAGGGAGTACCAGATCAATGTGGAGCTATATACAGGAAGTACCAGTACCAGATCAATGTGCAGCTATGTACAGGGAGTACCAGTACCAGATCATGTGTGCAGCTATATAACAGGGAGTACAAGTACCAGATCAACGTGGTGCTATATACATGGAGTACCAGTACCAGATCAAGGTGCAACTATAACAGGAACAACCAGTACCAGATCAAGGTGCAACTATACAGGGAGAACCAGTACCAGATCAAGGTGCAACTATACAGGAACAACCAGTACCAGATCAAGGGTGCAACTATACAGGGAGTACCAGTACAGATCAATTGTGGAGCTATATACAGTGACTACCAGTACCAGATCAATATGCAGCTATATAAGGAAGTACCAGTGACCTTATCAATGTGGTGCTGTATACAGGGAGTACCATTACCAGATCAATATGCAGCTATATACAGGAAGTACCAGTACCAGATCAATGGGAGTACCAGTACCAGATCAATGTGGTGATATATACAGGGAGTACCAGATCAATGTGGAGATATATACAGGAAGTACCAGTACCATATCAATGTGATGCTCTATACAGGGAGTACCAGATCAATGTGGTGCTTTATACAGGGAGTACAAGGTCAAAGTGGAGCTATATACACGGAGTACCAGCACCAGAACAATGTGGAGCTATATACATGGAGTACCAGTACCAGATTGATATGGTGCTACATGCAGGAAGTACCAGTACCAGATCAATGTGCAGCTATATACAGGGAGTACAAGTACCAGATCAACGTGGTGCTATATACATGGAGTACCAGTACCAGATCAAGGTGCAACTATACAGGAAGAACCAGTACCAGATCAAGGTGCAACTATACAGGGAGAACCAGTACCAGATCAATGTGGAGCTATATACAGTGACTACCAGTACCAGATCAATGTGGAGTTATATACAGGGAGTACCAGTACCAGATCAATGTGGGGTGCAACTATACAGCGAAGAACCTGATACCAGATCAAGTGCAACTATTACAGGAACATACCAGATCAAGGTGCAAACTATACAGTGACACCAAGCTACCAGATCAATGTTGCTAGATTACAGGAATACCCGTACCTATCAATTGTCATATACAGATACCAGTACCAGATCATAGTCAGCTATATACAGGGAATGTACCAGTACCAGATCAATGTGGTGCTGTATACAGGGAGTACCAGTACCAGATCAATAGCAGCTATATACAGGAAGTACTCAGTACCAGATCACGTGTGCTGTATACAGGGAGTACCAGTAGCAGATCAAGTGATGCTATATACAGGGAGTACCAGTCCCAGATCAATGGTGCTCTATACAGAAGTACCAGACCAGATCAATGTAGAGCTATATACAGGAAGAAACAGTACCCAGATCAATGTGGGCTATATACAGGGATAACCAGAATCAATGTGGGCTACATACAGAGTACCAGTACCAGATCAACTTGCAGCTATATACAGGAGTAACCAGTACCAGATCAATGTGCAGCTATATACAGGAAGAACCAGTACCAGATCAATGTGAGCATATACATGGGTAGTACCATACCAGATCAATGTGGTAGCTATATACAGGGGAGTACCAGATCAATGTAGATATTATACATGGAGACAGTACCAATAATGAGTTATACAGATACAGTCCAGATCAATGTGGCTATATGTACAGGAAGTACCTAGTACCAGATCAATGTGGAGCTAATACAGGAAAGTTACCAGATCAATGTGGAACTATATACAGGGAGTACCAGTACCAGATCAAGTGTGTCTATATACAGGAAGTAACCAGATCAATGTGGAGCTATATACAGGGAGTACCATACAGATCAATTTGCGATATACAGGAGTACCATTACCAGATCAATGTGAGCTATATACCAGAGAGTACCATGAGCTCGAGTACATCCTAGAATGTGCGCTATTCGGAGTCCGAAATCTCACAAGTGCAGCTTAAGAAAACCAGTACCAAATCAATGTAGAGCTATATAATGAGTTACCAGTACCAGCATCAATGTGTGATATATACAGGAATACCAGATCAATGTGGAATATACAGAAGTACCGGTAACCACGAATCAAGTTGATGCTCTATACAGAGGATACCAGTACATAATCAATCGGGAGCTATATACAGGAAGTACCAGATCAATGTGGAGAATATATACCAGGGAGAACCAATCAATGTGGAGAATAATTAAGAAGGTACTCGGTTCCAGATCAATGTGATCTCTATACAGGTATACACACCACCAGCAGACAATGTGGAGCTATATACAGAAGTAAACAGTACCCAGATGGATATGTGCTACATGCAGGAAGTACCAAGTACCCAGATCAATTGTGCAATTTGCTAGCCCTATATATCAGGAGTACAAGTACCAGATCAACTGGTGCTATATACATGAGCTAACCAGTACCAGATCAAGTTTGCATACCTATACCAGAAGAACGCAACCGGAGATCAAGTGCAACTATACAGGGAGATATCTCATTACTCTAATCAATGTGGAGCTATATATAGGAAGACCAAGTACCAGATCAATGTGGTCTATATAACAGGATACGCAGTACCAGATCCAATTTGCATTATACAGAGTACCAGTACAGATCAAGGTGCAACTATACAGAAAGAACCAGTACCAGATCAAGGTGCAACTTATACCATGACTAATTGATAAGCCTTACAGTACCAGATCAATGTTGCTATATACAGGAAGTACCCGTACCTATCAATGTGGTGCTATTACAGGAGTACCAAGTACCCAGAATCAATATGCAGTGTAACAGGACAGTACCAATCAATGGTGGCTGCTATATACAGGAAGTACCGCCTACCATATCAATGTTGTGCTAAAATCGGGAAGCAAGATCAATGTGGAGCCTATAACAGGCGAGTACAGGTCCAGATCAATATGCAGCTTAATACAGGATAACCAGTACAATCTGTAGCATATCAGAAAGTACCAGAATGTGCAGCTATATATCAGGAAGTACCAGTACCAATCAATTTGAGCTATTAGTAACAGGAGTAACAGTACCAAATCCAATGTTGAGCTATATATACAGGAAGTGCCAGTACCAGTCAATGTTTGGGAGTACAGAAAGGTCAAGTTTGACGGCTTTCAGGAGTACCAGAGATCAAATTTCAGCATATACGGATACCAGTACAGATCAATTGTGAGCTATATACCAGGGAGTACCAGCTACCAGTCATGGGTGGCATCATACAGCAGGATACCATACCATGATCAATTTGGCTATATACAGGGAGTACCAGTACCAGATCAATGTGTTGCTATATAACAGAAGACCAGCTACCAATCAATTTGCTCTAACAGGAGCTACCAGATCAGTGTGACATATACAAGCGTACAAGTACCGGTACCAGATCAATGTGTGATATATACAGGAGTACCAGACCTTATAATGTGCGTGCTGTATACAGGAGTACCATTTACCAAGATCAA
>NW_019945943.1:0-1687 GCF_002910315.2 Salvelinus sp. IW2-2015 | reverse complement strand
TGTTCAATTTTGTTTCGTTTTGTTTAATCTAAGTGCGTTGTAAATTTGAAAGTGGATTGCATGCATGTCTCATGTGTGATGACACATGTGTGATGACCTTATGACCTTAATCTTAATCGCTGTAATATGTGGAAGACTTTMCAATCACTACCGGAGGTTGTATGGATTCAGTGAGTAAATCAACCACCATCACCTACYCCCGTAAGTTTAYACACTGCTGAAACGACTACTGGACCKGAATGTTCTGAAAGGCCTCGCAGGTTGGATCAAGGACGTTTTAACTGACCGCCCACAGAGGGTCCACATGAATGGGGCCCTCTCTGATGAACTGACCCTGATCACAGGGGCGCCCCAAGGGTGTGTCCTTTCATCACTGTTGTTCTCTAGCTACACTAACGAGATGATGATCCAAGGAAACAATGTGAGCCTTTTGAAGTACGTGGATGACATGGCTCTGGTGGGAGTCTTTATTAAAGATGCTACGTCAGATGGGGACAGCTATTTTAAACAGACCAACAACCATCAAGAATGGTGCTGGTCAAGTAACCCTCCACATCAATGTGGAAAAGACAAAGGAGCTGATCATCAATGGCAACAACTTACCGATGTCTCTGAATGACCAACCAGTGRAGGTGGTTGAGTGTTTCAAATAGCTTGATAACAAGCTGGGTTTTACAGAGAATGCAGACTGTATTTTTATAAAAGCAAGTCAGTGCCTGTTTTTAAACAGGAAATTGAAGGGGTTTGGGGTCAGCCAGGATGTTCTGGAGAGGATGTACATCAGCTTGGTGGAGAGCATCCTCACGTTCAATATGACAGTCTGTTATGGTAATCTGAGCGTGAGGAACAAAGGCCAACTGACCAGAATAGTAAACACAGCTCGCAAAGTAATTGGTCGACTACAGGCACATTTGAGCAGTTTGTTCCACAAGGCAACCATAAAGAAGGCGCTGACTGTCGTTGGCGACCCCTCCCACCCTCTACACCGTCAGGTGGAGAGGCTTCCCTCTGGCCTTCCCTCTGGCTGCTTCAAAATGCTCATGGCCAAGAAGAGCGTGTTCAAACATTAATTCGTTCCTTGTGCTGTTGGAACACTAAATGCAAAGTAAATTGTATCGGTATATGTACCTACAGTTGAAATCAGAAGTTTACATACACCTTAGCCAAATACATTTAAGCTCAGTTTTTCACAATTCCTGACATTTAATCCGAGTACAAATTCTCTGTYTTAGGTCAGTTAGGATCACCACTTTATTTTAAGAATGTGAAATGTCAGAATAATAGTAGAGAGAATGATTTATTTCAGCTTTTATTTMTTTCATCACATTCCCAGTGGGTCAGAAGTTTACATACAGTCAATTAGTATTTGGTAGCATTGCCTGTAAATTATTTAACTTGTGTCAAGCGTTTTGGGTAGCCTTCCACAAGCTTCCCACAATAAGTTGGGTGAATTTTGTTCCTCCTGACAGAGCTGGTGTAACTAATCAGGTTTGTTAGGCCTCCTTGCCTCGCACACCCTTTTTTCAGTTCTGCCCACACATTTCTATAGGGCTGAGGTCGGGGCTGTTTGATGCCACTCCAATACCTGACTTGTTGTCCCTTAAGCCATTTTGCCACAACTCTTGGAAAAGTAATGCTTGGGGTCTTGGTCCCATTTGGAAAGACCCATTTGCGCCAGCTTTTAAAT
>NW_019945942.1:23368-37135 GCF_002910315.2 Salvelinus sp. IW2-2015 | reverse complement strand
AGGTCCTAAAGACACCGTTGCCCTCTTTTTATATCACATTCCAATGATCAAACTTGGGGGGACATGTGAAAGTTGAACCCCTGGTAAAACTCACTGTAAGCTAATTTGTATGGCACTTGAGTTGTGTTCTGATTCTAAGGCGGTCCCTGATGAATTTGCTATCACAAAAGGGGTCCCGGACCCAAAAAGTTTGAGAACCCCTGGTGAAGGCTACCGATGTGGTTGTGTAATACCCATAGAGCTCCATCTACCACCCATAAACCCAACACCACCCATAAACCCGAACCCCTGGTGAAGGCTACCGATGTGGGTTGTGTAATACCCATAGAGCCCCATCTACCACCCATAAACCCAACCACCACCCCTAAACCCATCCACCACCCATCCATCCATCCACCACCATAAACCCATCCTCCACCCATAAACCCATCCACCACCCATAAACCCATCCATCCACCACCCATAAACCCATCCACCACCTATAAACCCATCCACCACCCATAAACCCATCCATCCACCACCCATAAACCCATCCACCACCATAAACCCATCCATCCACCACCCATAAACCCATCCTCCACCCATAATCCCATCACCACCCATAAACCCATCCTCCACCCATAATCCCATCACCACCCATAAACCCATCCTCCACCCATAAACCATCGACCACCCATAAACCCATCCACCACCCAATCCATCCACCACCCATAAACTCATCTATCACCCATAAGCCCCACCACCCACCATAAGTCCACACCACCCATAAGCCCACCACCACCCATAAGTCCATCACCACCCATAAGCCCACCACCACCCATAAGTCCATCACCACCCATAAGCCCATCAACACCCATAAGCCCATCCATCCATCCATCAATTTCACATAGAGAGTATATCCCAGTACACTGTAGGTAATCAGACATCAACTCATTGCATTAACACAATAGGCCTACATTACATATTTATTTTCTGGCGAAATGTTTATTTGACTGAATAAACATGATGATTTCTATGGTATAATACACAGCCATTACAGTTTCTCAAGTTCTATATAGACATTAGATCATTTTGTATTTAAACGAATGCACAGGAATTCATAAAACCCTGCTTAACAAAGAGGTTCCTGTGTGGGAATCAGAGTGCTAGCACTCGGGAAAGCAACCTAAAACAATATAGTATATTATACAATAAAGATCATAATAAATAATAAATATAATATATTGTACAATATAGAAAAAGCAAGAGAAAAACCACCCCTGCAGACCCCACCTAACCATCCCACTAACTCATTACCCATGGTGCAACAAGAACATTTGAAAATATGTCATACTCACAGTTTTCGTCACCCATATCTATACTGATATGTCACCCATATCTATACTGATATGTCACCCATATCTATACTGAATGTCACCCATATCTATACTGATATGTCACCCATATCTATACTGATATGTCACCCATATCTAACTGATATGTCGCGCATATCTATACTGATATGTCACGCATATCTATACTGATATGTCACCCATATCTATACTGATATGTCACGCATATCTATACTGATATGTCACGCATATCTTACTGATATGTCGCGCATATCTATACTGATATGTCGCGCAGATCTAACTGATATGTCACGCATATCTATACTGATATGTCACCCATATCATACTGATATGTCACGCAATCTATACTGATATGTCACGCATATCTATACTGATATGTCGCGCATATCTATACTGATATGTCACCCATATCTATTACTGATATGTCACCCATATCTATTACTGATATGTCACCCATAACTATACTGATATGTCACGCATATCTATACTGATATGTCACGCATATCTATACTGATATGTCACGCATATCTATACTGATATGTCACGCATATCTATACTGATATACGTCGACGCTATAGCATATCTATACTGATATGTCACACATATAAATACTGATAATTGATAACAGTAATTGATACTGATATGTCACGCATATCATACTGATATGTACACATATCTACTGATATGAAAAGTGACGTATACAACTTAGAATTTGTATTGAGTGATTATGAGTGACTCCTTACAGGGTTTATTATGTAATATCAGTATTTATTATCAAGAAACCAACATTACTGTAACTCCATATTGGATTATCCATCCCAAATGGCACCCTATTCCCTATATAGTACACTACTTAGACCAGAGCCCTATTCCCTATATAGTGCACTACTATAGACCAGGGCCCTATTCCCTATATAGTGCACTACTTTAGACCAGGGCCCTATTCCCTATATAGTGCACTACTTTTGACCAGGGCCCTATTCCCTATATAGTGCACTACTTTTGACCAGGCCCTATTCCCCATATAGTGCACTACTTTAGACCAGGGCCCTATTCCCTATCTATGGCACTACTTTAACCAGGGCCCATAGGCCTCTGACCGTAATTTGAAAAGACCCTTGTGGAGCATAAGAATATACAGTAGAACAGAGACATTAAATAGTTCATGCTAGTTGGATTACATCTGCCATAAAACTGATCTATATCTGAGAGACTTGTGATGGAGTGTGAAGAGAGAGTACAGAGAGAGCACAGTCACTGACATGACAACCAGATAAAACCAGTTGATGAGTTCTCCCCTATCTATCTAAATACATATATTTACATTTATACGCACGCACGCACGCACGCACGCACACACACACACACACACACCACACACACACACACACACACACACACACACACACACTGCATTGATGACATCACATTCCAAAAACTCAGAAGATTCCACAGCAAAAGACAAACAAGTATTATAGTTCCGTTATAATAAAATATTACAGTGACTGTATTTTGTTTTCTCAGCATAGTGGCTGCTGTTAAAGCACTATTCTGTCTCTTGGTGAAGTACAAAAATGGTGCATTTCACCATGTGCCGTAGGTGGCAAGAAAAATAATGATTCTTCACTGAGAAGAAACAGTGTAGATATCTAAAACGTCTTTTAACTTGTCATTTTGATAAACATAATAATACATAACATATAATACATAATCTATAAAACTTTTAAAATTTTTTTTTAAATATTTTTTCAAATAATGAATTTTTCAAGAATTATGATTATTTTTCTTTTTAATATTTTTATTTTACAACCCATTCCATTAAATCCACCCGCCTCTTTCGTGACCACATCTCTGCCATTGGCCCCAGACTACTTCCTCCCACTCGGCCGGCCAATGATATCCTTCCTAGTCATGATATTCATAAAGGGCACGTTCCCGTGCCCAGGCGTTGCTGACGCCTGCCAGATCTGACAACGCCTAGATCGGTATTTTACTTACAGTATCAGCTAACCACATTATATGTTATAGCTATCTGTCAGTCGATGACACAGTCGATGATGTGGCACGCAACCATTGGTTGATGCATGCAACGTCTGAGCAGGGGAACGCGACCAAAGAGTTCCATGTTCCCTACCCCATGACCTCTGATCTATGACAGGCAGCAGGTGGAGGACTTCGGGGGCTGTTCCAGGATGCTCTCCTGCGCAGGTCGTTGGGCAGCGCCCCCCCGACCCCCCAGAGGTTCAGCTCCCCGTAGATCCCCGTCTCGATCATCTCCTCCTGCCAGGGAATGGGGATGTTCCCCGAGGAGAACTCATCAAAGAACTCCTTGTCGGGGTCGTCCAGGGTGACTTCCCTTCACTGTTGAGAAAGCTCCGACCGCGTCCAGATCCTTTGCGTAGACCGTCTTGGAGTCGGGAACAAACGGAGGCACCAGGATCCCTGTCAGAGAACACAACACCACATCCAGACAGTCATGGACTGATCATGGGAAACGGGCCACATGTCAGTTGTGTTGATTTCCAGTTTGAAATTAAGTTTTTGCTGCTTTGTTTATTATGGGATTGAATAAGATTTAATCAAAGGATGACAAATGTGTGTATATTGGGTAATGTGTGTTTAATGGGTAATGTGTGTATATGGTAATGTGTGTATATTGGGTAATGTGTGTATATTGGGTAATGTGTGTATATTGGGTAATGTGTGTATATTGGGAATGGGTATATTGGATAATGTGTGTATATTGGGTAATGTGTGTATATTGGATAATGTGTGTATATTGGGTAATGTGTGTATAATGTGTGTATATGGGTAATGTGTATTGGTAATGTGTGTATATTGGGTAATGTGTGTATATTGGGTAATGGTGTGTATATAGGGTAATGTGTGTATATTGGATAATGATGTGTATATTGGATAATGTGTGTATATTGGTTAATGTGTGTATATTGAGTAAGTGTGTTATGGTAATGTGTGTATATTGGTAATGTGTGTAATTGGGTAATGTGTGTATATTGGTAATGTGTGTATATTGGTATGGTGTATATTGGGTAATGTGTATATTGGTAATGTGTGTATATTGGGTAATGTGTGTATATGGGTAATGTGTGTATATTGGGTAACGTGTGTATATTGGTAATGTGTGTAATTGGGTAATTGTGTATATTGGTAACGTGTGTATATTGGGTAAGAGTGTGTATATTGGGTCATGTGTGTATATTGGGTAATGTGTGTATATTGGGTCATGTGTGTATAATTGGGTAATGTGTGTATATTGGTAACGTGTGTATATTGGATAAGTATGTATATGGATAATGTGTGTTATTGGGTCATGTGTGTATATTTGGTAATGTGTGTATATTGGGTAATGTGTATATAGGGTAATGTGTTATATGGGAAATGTGTGTATATGGGTAATGTGTGTATATTAGGTAATGTGTGTATATTGGGGTAATGTGTGTATATTGGATAATGTGTGTATATTGGATAATGTGTTATATAGTGCACTACTTAGACCAGGGCCCTATATAGTGCACTACTTTAGACCAGGCCCTATATAGTACACTACTTTAGACAGGCCCTATATAGTGCACTACTTTAGACCAGGGCCCTATATAGTGCACTACTTTAGACCAGGGCCCTATATAGTGCACTACTTTAGACCAGCCCTATATGTGCACTACTTTAGACCAGGCCTATATAGTGCACTACTTTAGACCAGGGCCCTATATAGTGCACTACTTATAGACCAGGGCCCTATATAGTGCACTACTTTAGACCAGGGCCCTATATAGTGCACTACCTTTAGACCAGGGCCCTATATAGTGCACTACATTAGACCAGGCCCTAATAGTACACTACTTTAGACCAGGGCCCTATAATAGTGCACTACGTTAGACCAGGGCCCTATATAGTGGCACTACGTTAGACCAGGGCCCTATATATAGTGCACTACTTTAGACCAGCCCTATATAGTGCACTACGTTAGACAGGGCCCTATAAGTGCACTACTTTAGACCAGGCCCATATAGTGCACTACTTTAGACCAGGGCCCTATATAGTGCACTACGTTAGACCAGGGCCCTATAGTAGTGCACTACTTTAGACCAGGGCTAACAGATTATAGGTTGCCATTTTGGACGTGGCCCAGTGATGCAGGCCGCACCTTCGTTCAGTTTCATCCAGTTGAGTTCGCTGAAGAAGGGGTGCGCTCGGAGCTCGTCGCAGGACCCGTTCTGAAGCCCAGCCTCTGGTCCACCGTCTTGCACAGCAGCGCCTCGCAGATGACTGGCTTTCTCGCTGAACTCTCCGGATAGGCCACGGGTCGTTCAGAATCCGCTTCTTTCACTACTTTGTTCTCACACTGAATGGATGACAGCCCATAAGTTGGACAGAAGGCACATCTATCCAACCATCATGTCTATGTGCCTCTATGTACCTATTTGTGCCCTCTAACTATCTCTATGTGTTAGCCCTGGGTTAGGACACCTGACCAGCCCCACCCAGTACATAATTCATTAGCGTTACCTCTGTCAAGCCTCTGTTGCGTCACTCATGGCACAATATTCCCTGTTTAGTGCACTACTGTTGACCAGGACCATAGGGCTCTGGTCTAAAGTAGTGCACTCCATATGGAATAGGGGGCATTTGGAACAGAGGTAGACAGAGGTGAGCTGTGACTGAAGAAAGCAAGAGAAAGACACAGAGAGAGAGAGAAGAAGAGAGAGACACAGAGAAAGGAGAGAGACAGAGAAGGAGAGAGAAGAGAGAGAGAGAAGAAGGAGTGACAGAGACAGAGAAGGAGAGAGGGACAGAGAAGGAGAGAGAGAAAGAGAGAGAGGACAGAAGGAGAGAGAATGTACAGTAAAGAGAGAGGATAGTACAGAATAGAGAGAGAGAGAGACAGAGAGGATAAGAAAGAGAAGGAAGGGAGAAGAGGACAGGAGGAGAAGAAGAGATGGAAGAGAGGAAGGTAGAGGTCACCTTCTCTCCTCGGGTTCTGAAAGGTCCCTTGGCAGCGATAACTCATACAGCGTGACCCCAAGGGTAAAGTAGTCCACTGACCAGTCATACTCCTCCCCTTTCAGCAGCTCTGGGGCCATGAACCCTGACGGGAAGAGGTCAAAGGGAACAGTAGTGTCCTCTGTCTGCGTCCAAATGGCAGCCTATACCCCATAAACAGTATATAGTCATCTACTATTGACCCCCACTTTATGCTACATGCCAGGGAAGTAAGGACCGGTGAGATAGAAGAGGGGAGGGGACATGTAAATGCAGGTGTAATAGAGAGGGGAGAGGACAGGTAAAAACAGGTGGGATAGAGAAGGGAGGGGACAGGTAAGGACAGGGGTGAGATAGAGGGGAGGGACAGGTACAGTAAAGTGGTTACAGCAGTGTGTCATGTCAGGGACAGTACAGTGGAGTTGTCAGGACAGTACAGTGAGTTGTCAGGACACTACAGTGAGGACACTACAGTGAGTTGTCAGGGACACTACAGTGAGTTGTCAGGACAATACAGTGAGTTTGTCAGGAACAGAACAGTGAGTTGTCAGGGACACTACAGTGAGTGTCAGGGACACTACAGTGAGTTGTCAGGGACACTACAGCGAGTTGTTCAGGGACACTACAGTGATGGACACTACAGTAGTTGTCAGGGACAGTACGGCGAGTTGTCAGGACAGTACAGTGAGTTGTCAGGACACTACAGTGAGTTTCAGGGACACTACAGGGAGTTGTCAGGACAGTACAGTGAGTTGTACTGTACAGGTGAGTTAAGGGAAGTGGTAGTGTACCTGGAGTCCCAGCGTAGCCTTGATATTGGTCTGGTTGTCCTCCAGCTCCACGGCCAGACCAAGGTCAGAGATACGCACGTTACCTGAGACAAAGAGAGCAAACATCAGGACCACAATGTCAAACACCCTCCAACAAATGTCAGAGATATTGTTAGCAGCCCAGAGTACGTCAGTGTCGACCCATGTCCTGTGTTAGTGTTAAGAGTAAATTGACTTTAAGTTGTGAAAGTGTAATGTAGGAAACTATGTACTGTGTTAGCCCGCTGTATGTGTGTGTGTTGTGTGTGTGTGTGTGTGTGTGTGGTGTGTGTGTGCGTGCGTGCCCGTGCGTGCGTGCGTGCGTGCGTGCGTGTGTACCTTCATTATCCAACAACACGTTCTCAGGTTTGAGGTCTCTGTAGATGATTCTCTTCTGGTGCAGGTGCTCCATGCCCTGGATGATCTGAGCTGTGTAGAAACAGGCCCTCTGCTCATCAAACCCTGGGTTGTTCTCATCCACATTGTAGATATGATACCTGACCGTAGATTACATTAGATTGATGTTCACAAGAGGACTTTCTAACTTCAGATCACACATTACATACACAAACCACATAGAAACACAACAGGAAACACAGCAGGAAATAAACAACTGTAGATAAACATAAATAGAACCCTCCCTCCCCACACCCACCCAATAGGAGCAAGCTATTTTACCTCAGGTCTCCTCCCTCCCTATACCCACCCAATAGGAGCAAGCTATTTTACCTCAGGTCTCCTCCCTCCCTACACCCACCCAATAGGAGCAAGCTATCTTACCTCAGGTCTCCTCCCTCCCTACACCCACCCAATAGGAGCAAGCTATTTTACCTCAGGTCTCCTCCCTCCCTACACCCACCCAATAGGAGCAAGCTATTTTACCTCAGGTCTCCTCCATTCATGATGGTCATGACCAGACAGAGCTCAGTCTTGGTCTGGAAGGCGTAGGCCAGCGACACGATGAACCTGCTGTGGACACGTGCCAGAATTCTCTTCTCCACCATCGCCCCCTAGTGGACCGGAGGGGAAAGGCACCCTATTTCTTATATAGTGCACTACATTTGACCAGGGCTCATAGAGCTCATAAGRGCTCATAGGGCTCTGGTCAAATGTATTGCACTATATAGGGAATAGGGTGACATTATATAGGGAATAGGGTGCCATTATATACGGAATAGGGTGCCATTAATATAGGGAATAGGGTGCCATTTGGGCCAAAGCCTGTGTCTAAGGTCAGCACAGGACAGGCTGCAAGGTCCATCAGTTCATTCACATTACACAAGACAACCACACACTTATACGTAAGCATGTGTGACAACACRCACATACACACACACCCAATACCCKTAGCAGGGAGGGATCTGCTCCATTTATAAACATGGCAGAGTTGGCACGTATTGAATAAGGAGCTCAATAATCATTCTAATGCTGCAGGTAGGGGCTTATCACTGATTATATCATGGAAGACAGACACACTGCACAGCTCCTCTGGTTCCTGCATTGGCACTTCATTGAGCGATTAATGTCACTTCATATCCACGAGTGATTTGATAGTCCCAAGTCAGTCCAGAGTCCACACACCTTGTTTCCCTGGTAGACATCAGTGTGTAAACCAGCTGCCACTGTGGTCTAGAGGAAGAGCTGGACCCCTGGTAGACATCAGTGTGTAAACCAGCTGCCACTTGTGGTCTATGAGGAAGAGCTGGACCCCTTGGTAGACATCAAGTGTGTAAACCAGCTGCCACTGGTGGTCTAGAGGAAGAGCTGGACCCCTGGTACGACATCAGTGGTGTAAACCAGCTGCCACTGTGGTCTAGAGGAAGAGCTGGACCCTGGTAGACATCAGTGTGTAAACCAGCTGCCACTGTGGTCTAGAGGAAGAGCTGGACCCCTGGTAGACATCAGTGTGTAAACCAGCTGCCACGTGTGGTCTAGAGGAAAGGCTGGACCCTGGTAGACATCAGTGTGTAAACCAGCTGCCACTGTGGTCTAGAGGAAGAGCTGGACCCCTGGTAGACATCAGTGTGTAAACCAGCTGCCACTGTGGTCTAGAGGAAGAGGGACCCCTGGTAGACATCAGTGTGTAAACCAGCTGCCACTGTGGTCTAGAGGAAGAGCTGGACCCCTGGTAGACATCAGTGTGGTAAACCAGCTGCCACTGTGGTCTAGAGGAAGAGCTGGACCCCTGGTAGAATCAGTGTGTAAACCAGCTGCCACTGTGGTCTAGAGGAAGAGCTGGACCCCTGGTAGACATCAGTGTGTAAACCAGCTGCCACTGTGGTTTAGAGGGAAGGAGCTGGACCCCTGGTAGACATCAGTGTGTAAACCAGCTGCCACTGTGGGTCTAGAGGAAGAGCTGGACCCTGGTAGACATCAGTGTGTAAACCAGCTGCCACTGTGGTCTAGGGAAGAGCTGGACCCCTGGTAGACATCAGTGTGTAAACCAGCTGCCACTGTGGTCTAGAGGAAGAGCTGGACCCCTGGTAGACATCAGTGTGTAAACCAGCTGCCACTGTGGTCTAGAGGAAGAGCTGGACCCCTGGTAGAACATCAGTGTGTAAACCAGCTGCCACTGTGGTCTAGAGGAAGAGCTGGACCCCTGTAGACATCAGTGTGTAAACCAGCTGCCACTGTGGTCTAGAGGAAGAGCTTGGACCCCTGGTAGACATCAGTGTGTAAACCAGCTGCACTGTGGTCTAGAGGAAGAGCTGGACCCCTGGTAGACATCAGTGTGTAAACCAGCTGCCACTGTGGTTAGAGGAAGAGCTGGACCCCTGGTAGAGACATCAGTGTGTAAACCAGCGCTGCCACTGTGGTCTAGAGGAAGAGCTGGACCCCTGGTAGACATCAGTGTGTAAACCAGCTGCCACTGTGGTCTAGAGGAAGAGCTGGACCCCTGGTAGCCCATCAGTGTGTAAACCAGCTGCCACTGTGGTCTAGAGGAAGAGCTGGACCCTGGTAGACATCAGTGTGTAAACCAGCTGCCACTGTGGTCTAGAGGAAGAGCTGGACCCCTGGTAGACATCCGTTGTGTAAACCAGCTGCCACTGTGGTCTAGAGGAAGAGCTGGACCCCTGGTAGACATCAGTGTGTAAACCAGCCTGCCACTGTGGTCTAGAGGAAGAGCTGGACCCTGGTAGACATCAGTGTGTAAACCAGCTGCCACTGTGGTCTAGAGGAAGAGCTGGACCCCTGGTAGAGCATCAGTGTGTAAACCAGTTCTGCCACTGTGGTCTAGAGGAAGGAGCTGGACCCTGGTAGACATCAGTGTGTAACGCAGCTGCCACTTGTGGTCTAGAGGAAGAGCTGGACCCCTGGTAGACATCAGTGTGTAAACCAGCTGCCACTGTGGTCTAGAGGAAGAGCTGGACCCCTGGGGTATTGTAATGAAATACCATTTGTATTTTATGTCAACTCTAACCATTGCCACGGCCCTGCCCAATAAATCTCAATGTCCCCTGTTCGTTCAGTTCCACTCCAGACAGACCCTTACCCCTCACTGCCCAGAACGGACTACAGTCCAACACTTACATTCATCTTACTGCACACTACTGCACTATACTACACTCACACACACACACACACAGGTACGCACACACACGTACACACACACGTGCACACACATGCGCGCACACGTACGCACACACATGTACACACACACGTGCACACACACACACACAGTTTCACCGCTGCCCAGACCACTCCTCTGTCTAGTCTATTTGTGGCATAGAACAAATCTACAGGGATGATCCTGCATGGCTGCTTCCTACAAGGCACCCTATTCCCTATGAAGAGCCCTACTTTTGACCTTGGCCCATAGGGATTTACAGGGAGRGGGGTGCTATTTGTGATGCAAACTCAGAGGAAGACATTTGGAAGGTGTGTTGTTGGGTAATAGTCCTGAATGAGGTTCTTATGTCGTGTGAAATCCCTGTGATAATCTGAAGAGCTGTGACACTCTGCTGAAGGTCAAGGCTACGTACTAACGYCTGTGTGTGTGCTCTCCTATGTACTAACGTAAGTCTGTTCCGTAATCGGCCCTCCTCCACTAAGCATCGCTTATCCTGGACAGATGCTTTGGATAAGTTGTGTTACGAYTGGTGTTCATCGTACCCAAAACACAAACTTTATGAATTAAACTGTGAACTCTCTTTTGTCCATCACACGCTTCTCTCTCCTCTCTTTATCTCTGACCTCTTTAAAGTGACTTCCTCAGAGCTCTCACACGAAACTCACTGTAACCAACACCTAACCCTAATGTCTTACAACACACGTCTCGCATCAACCCATCCAATGACACYTAGCCATTTCCCTCCATGAACTACACTACCCATCAGGCACTCTTTCCTCTATTCCAATGGCAACCCATTTTGTCCTCCATTTTAGAAGTGAACTACAAACTCCACTATATATAGTAGTAATACAGGTCTTCTGTCTCTCACCTCATATCCTTTCCTCTTCTTCAGCCTCTTCTTGTTGAGCTTCTTGCAGGCGTACAGTTTCCCCGTGGCCTTCATCGAGGTGGCGTGTACCTCCCCGAAGCCCCCCTTKCCAAGGACACGGAAGTCCATGAACCAGTCCTCTCCCGTGGGCTGCATCTCCAGCCACTTCCACTGGAGGAACCTCTTCAGGTGCATGCTGTCCAGGTAGAAGGTGTAAGGGACCTCCTTGAGGAAGTCCAGTACGCTGGTCAGAGTCTCGATGAACAGATCGTCTCCGGCCTCCGCGTGCTTCTCCTTCACCTTGGTGATGTCGTTCTCCGGCAGGAAGGGGCAGAAGTGTTTGGCGCTCGGGTCCATGTAGCGAGAGAGCATCTTGGAGGCCTTCTTAATGCGGTCCTGGTCCTCGGCCTGGTTGTACTCCTCCACGTCCTTCCACAGGCGGCAGGGGCCTTTGTATTCGTTGTTGGCCTCCAGGAACTCCTGGAACAGACGCTTGCCGATGGGCTGCTCCACGCAGGCGGTCTGGAAGCCCAGGTCCAGAGTCTCCCTGAGGCCCTCGCACACCGTGATGTGAGGCAGCTTCAGGCGGGCGTGGAACTTCTTGTCCCGGTTGGCGGACGGGTTGGCCGTGCCGTCGAAGCTCCCGCGCGCCGAGATGTAGGCCGAGTTGGCCACCACCGTTGTCAGGCTGCCCATATCCATGGCGACGAAGGATGGAGGCAGAAACAAAGAGAGAGAGGAACAGAAGAGAAGCGCCGAGCTCCACTGGGAAACAGTTCAGGAGGGAGAATGAGAAAATCCCCAGACAACTCCTCTCGTCGTGGACACGGAGAGAAAAAGAGGGGGAGAGGAAAGGAGGAGGAGAAGAGAAGGACAGGAGTAAACAGAAGGACAGACGGCCGGATGACCAAAATGTTCACAGGAAATGAAAGGATTAGAGTTTCCCCCAGACTGTAGTGATTCAGTAGAGAGCAGAGGGGTGATCTGTCTGTCTGTCTGTACCCCTGGAGAGAGAGAGAGAGAAAGTGACACACAGGGAGCACTGATTCCCCTTACTAGGACCGTAGCAGACCTGAGACAGAGGTTAAGCCCCTGCCACGCACACACGCACACACATTCTCACATAACAGAGATCTGTCTGACTCAACACCTTTGTGTTCAGAGTTCCACTAACTCCACTAACTCTATAATACCTTCCTTCCACTGCTACTGTGTTAAACATGTGTGTAACCATGAGAGGAGCAATAGGAGGAGAGAGAGAGAGGAGAGAGAGAGGAGAGAGGAGAGAGAGAGAGAGGAGAGAGAGAGAAGAGAGGAGAGAGGAGAGAGAGAGAGAAGAGAGAGAGAGAGAGAGAGAGAGAGAGAGAGAGAGAGAGAGAGAAGAGAGAGAGAGAGAGAGAGAGAGGAGAAAGAAGAAGAAAGAAAGAAAGAAGAAAGAAAGAAAGAAGAAGAAAGAAAGAAAGAAAGAAAGAGAGAGAGAGAAGAGAGAAAGGGAGAGAAAGAGAGAGATAGATAGAGGGAGAGAAAGGAGAGAGAGAGAGAGAGAGGAGAGAGGAAAGAGTCAGAGTGGTAGCATTCATAAAAATGGTAGGTGATCCATGTCTATGGAATGGTAGGTGATCCGGTCTATGGAATGAGGTGGATCCAGGTCTATGGAATGGATAGGTGATCCAGGTCTATGGTATGGTAGGTGATCCAGGTCTATGGAATGGTGGTGATCCAGGTCTATGGAATGGTAGGTGATCCAGGTCTATGGTATGGTAGGTGATCCAGGTCTATGGTATTGTAGGTGATCCAGGTCTATGGATGGTAGGTGATCCAGGTCTATGGAATGGTAGGTGATCCAGGTCTATGGAATGGTAGGTGTATCCAGGTCTATGGTATGGTAGGGGATCCAGGTCTATGGAATGGTAGGTGAACCAGGTCTATGGTATGGTAGAGAATTAATATAGAACATTTTCAAGTGAAAATGTTCCCAGTGGTTTCTGGCAATGTGTTCATGTCACCATTTCACAAAGCAGTTGACTAAAGTGTGGCTATTGTGCTTTCAATATAAAAAAAGCAACATATATCATGATTTTAAGAAGACATCTCATAATTGTCATGTCATGCAGTTACAGAGCAGTAGAGTATCACACCAAGGCCCTGACATGTGTCCCATGC